>NC_057804.1:560669568-560810354 GCF_018294505.1 Triticum aestivum
ATATATATATATATATATATATATATATATATATATATATATATAAATAGAATTTCTAGTAGAACCAATCATCGAGTTCAACATGATTATCATGATATTATAAGCGTTCATATATAACACCACAAAGGCAAATCACTTAAGTTTAGAACGAAGAACACGGACATGAAATGACAAGTACTAATTAAGAGCAGCATGAAGAACTAGCTAAATCACTCCTGCTAGCTACTCTCTCTCTCTGGTAAAATAGCATAGAACATGTATAGCTCTCCTGATTGATCATACTAGAGCATGCCGATGAACCTGTCTCCTAATCGTGGGCTGCGCTTCTCATTGCTGCCCCCTAGTACTTCTCTGCGATCATTAACAATTTTCCTCCAATCTTTCACTATTAAGCATTCATCGCTTCTAGAAATCCTGAATGCATTCATGTGCAATGCAGGATATCTTGGCCGTAAGCTAACAATTGACATCTGACCTTTAGTCTCGATCCCCTGAGGCACAACTGTCATCGGGAGTCCCTGTTGAAGAACATCGTATAGTACTTAATTAATATACTTAGCAATGAAAGTTTAGCAAAAAAAATATGTATGCAAAATATGCACTGAGGACAAATAGTAAATATTTTACCATCATTCCTAAATAGATGTGACCGTAGTTCAATACCATCACTATTGGTCGCACGTTTTGAGTACTAACATTTCTAAGTGTAGGAAATTTTTTTGTCTTGACAGTATGAAGATCCTCAAGCCATGAAACATAATGACTTATCTCCTCGCAGTTTAGTTCAGCTCCGGGACAGTAGAAGGTCCTGTCTATCAAGCGCCGGACATGTTTGGTTGAATGGAGATAAGTTATCATAGAAATTAGTTGTCAACTATTTTTGAAATAAGCAATATCAAAGACAAAAATATATTTGAGAAGAACTCACATAATGGTAGAACTGGAGGCGTCTGCACATCGACCCATATGTCTGTATTACCTTCAATATCATCTTCCGGACGAATATCAAAGGTGATAACCATACCAGGCTCAAATGCATAAGCCTTGCAGAGTGCTTGCCAAGTTTTGCATTCAAAATAGGTGTACGTGTGTGCATTGTATACTTTGACGTTGAAAGTATAACCATCATGCTCAGTTTTCAGGTAAGCTCTCTTTACCTCCATAGTTTCCATATCTTTGAAACCTATCTTATCCAAGACAAAAATTCTTGCATGGCAGGGGATGCGCTAGTAGAATAGTGAAAATTAAAAATTATAAGTCAGGCAAATGAAGCATATATAAGTCATGCTTAATTACGAAAACAGACTTGTCATTGTGACTTACTGTATCGAATTCGAAAATTTCATCCAGCTTGATGCTGAATCGCCTACCATCAACAAGGAAATTTCTGTCGCACTGGCCGCGCTGGTCTTCACAGTATTGGCACATACCGAAATTTTTTCCGTCGTCAGACGACATTTCCTATGTTCATATTAGGCGAAACATTAAACACTTACTAATTCAATTAATTCAACTACTTCTATTAATTCAACTAAGCATTTACTAAAAATAAACTAGTTATATTAATTCAATTAGTTCAACTAAGAATTTACTAAAAATAAACTAGTTCTATATATTAATTCAACTAGTTCAACTAAACATTTACTAAAAATAAACTAGTTATATTAATTCAACTAGTTCAAAGTAAGCATTTAATAAAAACAAACTAGTTTTATATATTAATTCAACTAGTTCAACTAAGTATTTACTAAAAATAAACTAGTTCTATATATTAATTCAACTAGCTAGTTCAACTAAGCATTATATTTACTAAAAATAAACTAGTTAATTATTATATTAATTCAACTAGTTGAACTAAGCATTTACTAAAAATAAACTAGTTCTATATATTAATTCAACTAGTTCAACTAATTGAACTAGTTGAACTAAGCGCCAGGACTTCGTCGTCCGTTCATGGCTCTATGACTCCATCAGCGACGAGATCCTCGACATCATCATGGCTGAGAACCAGACCGACATCCTCACCAAGGCGACTTCACCATTACCGCCTACTGCCACCGGTTGAAGTCACTCTCCGATGTTCTCTGCAACGTCGGGCAGCCGGTGTCCGACCAGACCTTGATCCTCACGTGTCTTCGTGGCCTGAGCCCTCGCTTCGCCGACATCACGACGCTCGTCACTATGCAAGTGCCCTTCCCAACGTTCCTTCAAACGAGGTCCCTCCTGCTTCTTCACGAGACGCAGCTCACCAACACTTCCCATCCGCCGCCTCAAGTCGTCCTCTACGGCAACTCTACCGGCTCGGGCTCCTCTTCCGGTGGTGATCACGGCGGCATCGCAACTCCGGGGGCGGTGGTGGCAACAACCGCTTTCAGAAGAAAAACTAGTAAGATGCCCGTGCTCCGCTACGGAATCAAAAAAATTAGATGGACTTAAGTTATAGTTAAGCGCATGTGCATTGCTACAAAATAATATAAAGTATCAATACATCCATCAAAGCGATCTTATTTCTTCGTAGGTACACATCACACAATCAACATGGTTCCTTACAGAACCTAGAAATTTCCAGTGGATGGACATTAATTTATCTTGAGTCCTTGAGTAATTTAATCCTTGGTCCTAATGACACACTCGTTTAACACCAGGCATATGCAACCCTTTCAAAAAAAAATACAAATATGCAGAACATAATCAAACGACGGAAGAAAAAGTAATGTACACATGTAATATTCTTTCCATTGGTTAACCCTGAATCACTAAATGAAGGAAAGCAGTGTATTTTTTTTTGCGGGGGAGGAAAGCAGTGTATTTAACAATATACATTATTATAGTGCATGAAATATCAAATAGAAATTAAACTACATGAGAAAATTGTTGATCAGAACGCTAGCATCTCTATCCCTAAAAAGATGCAGTAGGTTTAGCGCATAAGAAGCAACATATTTCCATAGAAATTACTTGCAGGTTACACCGAACTTAGCTAATATTATGTATTTCACATGGCAACTTATTATTATTAAGCATACTGACTTAACTATCGATACTTGTGAACTTTTGTTATGTATTTGACATGGCAAGTTATTATTATTATTAAGTAGAAGAAGCTAAGACTCGTGAAATCCCTAACTTTTTCTCATAAGAACTAATCGTTCCTAATTACATTTGAACTTTTGTGCCACATTTCAGAAACTTTTGATTCTTCTTGAAGAGATCAACCTGTCTGTGAAGTGAAAACAGTAATAAAAAGGACACTCAAAATTCGATATTCAGATATGGAACTCTGCAATTTTAGAGGAAACAAATTGGCGGCAAAAGCTTGAAAGACACGAATGCTATGATATACAATATGCAAATACAGATTTTGAACTACTGGAGCTCTAAGTATGATAGCCAAAGCATACGAGGACAACTTCTAGGCTTCTAATCAGCACTTTCAATTTATAGGATATACATAAAGGAGTTGAACCTGAATTTTATTCAATGAAATAGCCGAATAGGGATATTAACATCAGACGTATCTGTGCCAACTAACATCTGACAAAAGGCCTGGCAACTGGTGAGGAAATTCTGGGAGGAACTGCACGGATTGTAGTCATAGGTAGCACACCATATATACCTTACTTTGCCATGCACTGGCACAATTGGATCTCATATTTAATAACCTCGTCCGTCGTGCCAATATGTCCTCCTTACTGCAGTATGTGTTCAACTGGTGAAATGCCAATGAAAGCTCAGTGGTGCTATTTTGTACATAATAATAAATTTGTGGAACAACGGTGAAGAAATGTGGACATATCTATCTGAAAGTATGACCACATCTTGCAGCTAACAAGTAAAAATATGTACAACCAACATGATTTCACTAGATCAGCTAATATGCAAGTTATGTAAAGAATCTATATATATCATAACTTCTAAGCCATTACCTCCTTGCATGGGAAATACTTAGACATCACCTTATGAAATCTACGACATGTTAACATGAAAATAACAACTATAATATGAAATTCATAATGCATTTGTATTTGCTCTAGAAGTCACAAATTTGACAACTGAAGCCATGGTGCAAATTTTTGAACTAATCACCTTGAATCTTCTTTCTGATTCTACCCCAAAAGAATTTTAAGTCATAGCATTTTTTTTCTCAACCACATTGCATCTTCTTGTTGTGTGTTTCTTATGCATAAAAAAATGCTGGTGGTTAGTTCATCTAGATACATCTAGATACATCCCCTTTATGCATAAGATACATCCCTTTTTATTTATTTTGATGACAAGTATTCCCGGACGGAGGTAGTATTAGCACACCTTCTCCATCATGTACGTTTCTCTGTGGTACTATTACGATGTACGTTTCTCTGGGTAGTCCTGATTGAGTAATCCATTAAAATCCATTAAAATCTATTAAAATCTAAGCATAACTTAAGTAATAGTGGGATAAATAAGTAACTTTAATCTTGCTTTGCCTGATTGAGTAATAGTGGGATAAATACATAAACTTTAATTCTTGTTTTGCTTAATTGCATAAAGTAGTAGTCAGATCTGAAAATCAAGCATCAACTCCTTTGCCATGTAAGCATAACGCAAATGCACAAGGAAGCTGCTATCAAACTTTGAGACTGAATGACGCTTCACACTCAATACTCGTAAATTAATTTGTAGAAGAAACAATTTTCTTTCTGTAGTAAGAAAAGTTGTAAATTTGTACTTAGCTTTGCAGAAAAAGGTGCCCAGGGCATCTAGAGCATGGACATCTAGAGCTTTGCATATGCACCCTGCCTAGATAGATTAACAGTGAGAGCAATAACAGATTGCATAGAGAACCTGACCACCGTCGAACCCCTCACCGGCGCCCTTCTTCTCTCGTTCCCTCGGCCCTTAACCGTCGTTGCTACTCCAAGAAAATCCCAAGCCGGAGCCCCCGGCTTCGATTCGGACTTCGCCGCCCTCCTGCCAGAGCCCCTCCATCGGGTGATGTCTGCGATTGGCATCACTGACATCTTGCCCGCCAGCCGTGCGTGCCACCACGCGCTATAGGGGTAGGGGGATGAGACAGCGGTGAGGAGGGAGAGGTGCTGGGTGGCGGATCTGCTGCATTGGTGGAGTAGGTAGGAGAGGCCTTGCAGACTCGGCACACGTACGGTGCCAGCAGCGTCGTAGGAGACGACGGGAAGGAGGGGAGGTGGAAGTGGAGGTTGGCGGTGAGGCTTTGCGACAGCGAGGAGTTGGGAGCCGCCGGCGCCGGCGGCGTGCAGAGTGCGTGGCCGCTGCCACTTCGGTTCCACTTTTTTCCAGAAGGATCGTTTGCTGGGCTGATTGGATAAGGTGGGACTGGATGGAGATGGATGAAGAGAATGAGGGGTTTCTTTGCAAATGTGAAGTGGGGTTGCTCTCATGCGTCGGATGCAGATCAAACGGCCAAGATCGATGGATGGCCGGCACACCATCACCACCAACTGTGATTTTTATAGAAATAGAGATAAGAACGACGATGGCTCCTACCGCGGCAATGGCAGCGATCGCAGCAGCAACCAAGGCTCCTTCGTCAACTTCCCAGTGTCGCTTGGCCCGTGGATATGCTTCAACCCCTACACGGGCCATACTCAGTAGATGCATCCCACCTGGAGGCCGACTAGAGGACCGAGCCTCCCTCCTGGCGGACCAGGCCTCCTTGGGCCGCAACCCACTGGACTGCAGCCGCGCGAGGCCACCTGGGTTCCTCCTGGCCAGCAGGCCTACACCACGCAGCTGGCCCCTCTGCATGGACAAGCCTTCGGCTCCAACCTGCCACCACTTGCTACTCCGTACGGGACACCAACCTGGGACCGCTCCTCCCTCATAGCGGCTCTGAACGATGCCTCCTCCAACGCCCGTCACTGGATCATGGACTCGGGAGCCATCTCGCACATGGTTTCCGATCCCGGTATAATTTCTTCTCCTACTCACACTTCCCATTCCTCTCATGTCACAGTCGGCAATGGTGGCGCTTTGCCTATTTCCTCTACCGGTCACACTACTCTATCCACACCCCATCGCACGTTCATGTTAAACAACGTTCTTGTAGTTCCTAACATCATTAAAAACCTTCTCTCTACCCGTTAATTTACGTTAATTTACTATTGATAATTCTTGTTCAGTGGAATATGACCCTTTTGGTTTTTCCATCAAGGATCTTCGAACCCGGCGCGAAATCATATGCTGCAGTAGCCCCGGTCCTCTCTACGAGTTCTCCGCAAGCACCAGCTCGCCATCATCCTTCGGCCTCATTGCCTCCACCGACTCCACCGAGCTATGGCATTGCCGCTTAGGACATCCAGGCCATGACGCTATGTCACATTTATCTAGACAATTTTCTGTTCCATGTAATAATGCTACCATGGTTTGTCATGCATGTCAACTTCGCAAGCACGTCCGTCTACCGTTTTCTAGGTCTCAAAACTTTTGTGTTCCCCCCTTTCAGTTAATTCATTGTGATTTGTGGACATCTCCTATCGTGAGAAATTCCGGCCTTAAATATTATCTTGTCATCGTTGATGATTTTTCTCATTTTATGTGGACGTTTCCTCTTCGATGCAAATCCGATACTACCGATATTCTCATTAACTTCATTGCCTATGCATGCACACAATTTAAACTTCCGATCGTTTCCCTACAAACAGATAATGGCACCGAATTTGTCAACTCCACCTTAGTCGAGTTGCTTGCTCGTCATGGCATCCACCTTCGCATGTCCTGCCCCTATACCTCCCCACAAAACAGAAAAGCTGAACGTGATTTGCGCTCTCTCAATGACATCACCCGTATAGTTTTATTCCAAGCACACATGTCGCCCCCTACTGGGCCAAGGCCCTCGCCGCAGCCACCTATCTTCTAAACCGACGCCCATGCCAACCTATAGGATTTCGTGTTCCTTAGAGCATCTCCAGCGACGGCCCCAACAGGCCCCCCAGGAGTTTTTTTAGCGCCGGCGCCCAAAAATCGGCCCAGTCGCGCCCCCAGAAGCCTGTTTTTCGCCAGTTTGGCCGAAATCAAGGTATCAATCCAGTAGGAGACGATGCCCAAGTCACCGAATATTTGCACAAAATATCAAGAACTTGCAATCAACGCGATAAAGGGGTTGTCAATCCCTTCACGTCACTCGCAAAAGTGAGATCTGATAGAGATAATAAAGTAAATATTTTTGGTATTTTTGTTTTATAGATTGGAAAGTAAAGATTGCAAAATAATAGACCGGAAACTAGCAAGATGTAAACGAGATTCAATAATATGGAAAAGAGACCCGGGGGCCATAGGTTTCACTAGTGGCTTCTCTCGAGATAGCATGTATTACGATGGGTGAACAAATTACTGCCGAGCAATTGATAGAAAAACGCATAATTATGATGACATCTAAGGCAATGATCATGAACACATGCATCACGTCCATGTCAAGTAGATCGACTCCCGCTTGCATCTACTACTATTACTCCACACGTCGACCGCTATCCGGCATGCATCTAGAGTATTAAGTTCATAAAGAACGGAGTAACGCATTAAGTAAGATGACATGATGTAGAGGAATTAACTCAAGCAATATGATAAAAACCCCATCTTGTTATCCTCGATGGCAACAATACAATACGTGCCTTGCTGCCCCTACTGTCACTGGGAAAGGACATCGCAAGATTGAACCCAAAGCTAAGCACTTTTCTCATGGCAAGAGAGATCAATCTAGTAGGCCAAAATAAACCGATAATTCGAAGAGACTTGCAAAGATATCAAATCATGCATATAAGAATTCAGAAAAGAACCAAATAATATTCATAGATAATCTTGATCATAAATCCACAATTCATCGGATCTCCGCAAACACACCACAAAAGAGTATTACATCGAATAGATCTCCAAGAACATCGAGGAGAACTTTGTATTGAGATTCAAAGAGAGAGAAGAAGCCATCTAGCTAATAACTATGGACCTGAAGGTCTGTGGTAAACTACTCACAACTCATAGGAGAGGCTATGGTGTTGATGTAGAAGCCCTTCATGGTCGATTCCCCCTCCGGCAGAGCGTCGGCAAAGGCTCCAAGATGGGATCTCGCAGATACAGAAGGTTGCGGCGGTGGAAATAGTTTTTTCGTGCAAACCAAACTAATAATTCAAAGAGACTTGCAAAGATAATCAATCACACATAAAAGAATTCAGAGGAGATTCAACTATTTCTCATAGATAAACTTGATCATAAACTCACAATTCATCGATCTTGACAAACACACCGCAAAAAGAGTTACATCGAATAGATCTCCAAGAAGATCGAGGAGAACTTTGTATTGAGAATAAATGAGAGAGAAGAATCAACTAGCAAATAACTATGGACCCGAAGGTCTGTGGTAAACTACTCATGCTTCATCGAAGAGGTAATGGTGTTGATATAGAAGCCCTCCGTGATCAAATCCCCCTCTGGCTGATCGCTGGAAAGGGCCCCAAGATGGGATCTCGCGGGTACAGAAGGTTGCGGCGGTGGAAAAGTGTTTTCGTGGCTCCCCCTAATATTTTTAGGTTATAAGAGTATATATAGGCGAAAGAACTAGGTCGGTGGAGCTACGAGGGGCCCACGAGGGTGGGGGGCGCGCCCTCCTGCCTTGTGGCCTCCTCATTACGTCTCTGACTTCATCTCCAAATCTTTTGGTTTGCTTTCGATCCAAGAAAGATCATCGCGAAGGTTTCGTTCCGTTTGGACACCGTCTGGTATTGCTTTTCTGCAAAACTCTAAGATAGGCAAAAAAACAGAAAGTGGCACTGGGCCTTCGGTTAATAGGTTAGTCCCAAATATAATATAAAAGAGCATATTAAAGCCCATTAAACATCCAAAACAGATTATATAATATCATGGAATAAAAAAAATAGATACGTTGGAGACGTATCAAGCATCCAAGCTTAATTCCTGCTCGTCCTCGAGTAGGTTAATGATAAAAACAGAATTTTTGATGTGGAATGCTACCTAACGTATTTATCAATGTAATTTTATTTATTGTGGCATGAATGTTCAGATCCGAAATATTCAATACAAAAGCTAATATTGACATAAAAACAATAATACTTCAAGCATACTAACAAAGCAATCATGTCTTGTCAAAATAACATGGCCAAAGAAAGCTAGCGCTACAAAATCATATAGTCTGGCTATGCTTATCTTCATCACACAAAGTATTTAATCATGCACAACCCTGATGACAAGCCAAGCAATTGTTTCATACTTTTGATGTTCTCAAACTTTTTCAATCTTCGCGCAATACATGAGCGTGAGCCATGCACATAGCACTATAGGTGGAATAGAATGGTGGTTGTGGAGAAGACAAAAAGGATAAGATAGTCTCACATCAACTAGGCGTATCAACGGGCTATGGAGATTCCCATCAATAGATATGAATGTGAGTGAGTAGGGATTGCCATGTAATGGATGCACTAGAGTTATAAGTGTATCAAAGCTCAAAAAGAAACTAAGTGTCTGTGCATCCAACTTGCTTGCTCACGAAGACCTAGGGCACTTTTGAGGGACCCATCATTGGAATATACAAGCCAAGTTCTGTAATGAAAAATTCCCACTAGTATATGAAAGTGACAACATAGGAGACTCTCTATCATGAAGATCATGGTGCTACTTTGAAGCACAAATGTGGAAAAGGGATATTAGCATTGCCCCTTCTCTCTTTTTCTCTCATTTTTTATTTGGGCCTTTTCTCTTTTTTACGGCCTCTTTTCGTTCGTTTGGAGTCTCATCCCGACTTGTGGGGGAATCATAGTCTCCATCATCCTTTCCTCACTGGGACAATGCTCGAATAATGAAGACCATCACACTTTTATTAACTCACAACTCAAGAATTACAACTCGATACAAAGAACAAAATATGACTCTATGTGAATGCCTCCGGCGGTGTACCGGGATGTGCAATGATTCAAGAGTGACATGTATGAAAAACTATGAACGGTGGCTTTGCCACAAATACGATGTCAACTACATGATCATGCAAAGCAATATGACAATGATGGAGCGTGTCATAATAAACAGAATGGTGGAAAGTTGCATGGCAATATATCTCGGAATGGCTATGGAAATGCCATAATAGATAGGTATGGTGGCTGTTTTGAGGAAGGTATATGGTGGGTGTATGGTACTGGCGAAAGTTGCATGGTACTAGAGAGGCTAGCAATGGTGGAAGGGTGAGAGTGCGTATAATCCATGGACTCAACATTAGTCATAAAGAGCTCACATACTTATTGCAAAAATATATTAGTTATTGAAACGAAGTACTACGCGCATGCTCCTAGGGGGATAGATTGGTAGAAAAAAACACTCGTCCCCGACCGCCACTCATAAGGAAGACAATCAATAAATAAATCATGCTCCAACTTCATCACATAACGGTTCACCATACGTGCATGCTGTCGTGGTTCTAAGTCTGATAGTAGTGTAGGGGGTACTAATGGAGAGGCAAGATCTTAGCTATGGAGTAGTTGTGTATGCAAGAGATTTACAAGTTCAGGCCCTTCTCGGAGGAAGTAACAGCCCTACGTCTCGGAGCCCGGAGGCGGTCGACTGGATTATATGCGTATGAGTTACAGGGGTGCGAACCCTTTACACTGAGGAGGGGGGTGGCTTATATAGTGTCCGCCAAACCCCTCTGGCCCTCAGTTATGCAGGGTTTAAGATAAATTAAGGTTGGGCGTTACTGGTATCGCTACACATAAAGTGCTATGATGACCATAAAAGCTACTTAATGACCGACCATTTGCACACAGAGTGACTTTAGACCTCCTGGGCGTCGAGTGGTTGGCTTCATGGTCGAGTGGTTGGCTTCATGGTCGAGTGTCTTCGAGTCTGTCGAGTGGAATACTTCCGAGTCAATTGACAGGTGGTTTCTTCTAGGGATGTCCTTGGGTAGGGTAGTTAGGACAAGTCCATGACCCTACACTAGGTACATAGCTTCATCATTAGCCCCCGAATGGATCGAGGTTTGAGTGGGGAAGGAGTTGAGAACTCTTCCGACCCATTTGTCGTGCTATGAGTATGTCTTGTTCTGGATCAATGAACCTTAGGTGACGGCACCAACTTCTTTTTCAGTCGCCTTGATCCATTCTTTGTATCCGTCGAGTGAAGTTTTTACTTGAGAAACTCCGAGTGACGATGTGGAGGGGATCCTTCGTCTGACAAGTTGTTCTGCTGTCCGCGGATTTTGTGGGATTCGAATTTTGGGAAGCGCGCGGGATAGAGAGATGCCGCAGTAATCGGATGGGATAAGGCAGGGATGCCTCGATCTCCGCGCCACCTTTTTTGCCACGTATCGCGCACGCGACTGTTGCGGGATTTGACAGGATTGCCCGGGCCTACATGTCAGTCACTCAGAAGCAACCTTATATAAGGCGTCGGATGGGGGTTTTTTGAACAGTGCGTCCTCATTCCCCCCTCTCTTCTCCATACTCCTCTGCCGCGTTCGCTTCTGCCTCAGCGCTGCTGCTCCATGCGCACCTCGCCGACGACGATGGTGAAAGAGAAGACTGTGGCTCTGGAGCGGGCGAAGAAAGCGACGGTGAAGGCGAAGGGGAGGGGAACCAGTCGGAGCGGATCTTCATCGAGGGCCGGCCTGCCGCCGGGCTGGATCCAGGGCGACTGGATCCGCTCGACAATCAATCAGGCGGATCTCGACGACCTGGCCGACGGAGGGCTGATCCCCCATGGATCGGCGCGGCTGCCGGGGAGGGAGTTAGAGCCGCAACCTCAGGAGGGTGAGTGCGTTCTTTTGGCCACCCACGTCGACCACGGGTTTTCTCTGCCGCCCCACCCTTTCTTTCGGGGATTTCTAAATTTCTTCGGGGCACAACTCCACCACTTCACACCCAACACTATCGTGTATCTCGCTGCTTTCGTGTCTTTGTGTGAGAATTTCTTGGGTTGCCGGCCTCATTGGGGTCTTTTCAAGCACATCTTCACCTGTCGCTCCCAGACGGTGAAAAAGGCCAATCCGAGTGACGAGAGAACCCAAGTGATTTAGATGTGTGGGGGTCTTGGGGTTCAGTTGAGAGGGAAAAGCGCCTTTCCGACCATGATCCTACCCGACTCGGTCCGGGGATGGCAGTCGACCTGGTTGTACTGCAAAGACCAGCCGATGCCAGGGCAGTCGACTGGACTCCCTCCTTTTTCCATGGACCGAGTGAGGAAACCTTCCTCTTTGAAGGTACCCCCGGAAGAGAAGGCGCAGGTTAAGGTGTTGGTCGAGCGTGTCGTCCAGCTTATCCGTGACGGGGTGACCGGCATGGACCTCTTGGAGGTCTTCCTTCGGCGACGCATCTAGCCGCTTCAAGCTCGAGACCATCCAATGTGGTTGTATTCTGGCACTGAGGACACCACTCGGATCCACCCGGAGGAGATTGATGAGGCCACGCTGGAGAGGTGGCTGGCAAGCATCACAGGGAACAAGGACAACCCCAGAGGAGCCAAGAGGATTCCTCCACTCGACCAATCATACAACGTAGACAAGGTCCACTTCTGCATCTCTGACTGTGATCTTGCTTTCTTCATTTTGTTTGCTTTAAAATCAGTCGACTAACCTTTGTCTTGTTTGTTGTCTTCTAGGCCATGACTGAGATGTACTCGACGCCCAACAGGGCGCAAGAGCAGGCCAAGGAGGGAGAGGCGAGCGGAGGTGAAAGTGAGGAGGAGTGGGAATCTGATGGTGAGGAGGAAGAGGACGACGACGGCTCAAGTGAAGAGGAGGAGGAGATGGAAATCGATCCTCCACGCACGGAAAGGCGATCCAAGCTCGCCCACGACCCCGCGAGTGAGCGTGGCAAAGCGGTCGCGCCTGTTGTGCCGTCATTGAAGCGCCCTCGGATGGCTTCTCCAGCACCGACTGAGAAAGCACCGAAGCAGTCGAAGCCGTGAAAGCCGCCGAAGGCCTTGCCCAAGATGAGAATGGTCATTCCCACTATCTCCGGGTAACGGCAGAACTTGTGTTTTCTTGGTTTAGCATGGACAAACTCTTGGTTGACTCATCGACTGACCAACTGGTTTCTGAAATCTGCAGTGCCGCTACCTCCGAGACCTCCACCAAGAACGACGACCAAGAGATGGAAGACGCTGCCACCTCCAATCCTGGTATGCTCTCTATAGTTTCACTTCTGGTCAATTGGATTTTCGTTTCTAACTCTGGATTTACCCTGCAGCTCCTCCTCACGTCATTGATCTCCCTGATGATGACGACGAGGTGCCACTTAGGGGGAGGAAGAACAAGAAGGCGCCAGCTGGCAAGACCATTCGGACTGCATCAGTGCCTGAGGCATTGGTTCAAGAAGGTCGTGATGTCACTCGGCATTCTGTGTCCTTCGTTGTGACGCTGACGAGTGCCCGGCCTTCATCATCGATTGCTGATCCACCCTCCCTTTTCGCCACGCACCACGTCCCAGAGGACCAAGCGGGTGCTGCTAAGGAGGCTATACGCCAGGCGGGGATCATGATGGAGCAGGTGAAGGCGATCCGGGAAGCCAGCCAAGCGGCTTATGATGCTAGCTCAGCCCTCCAGAGCAATGTCCAGGTGAGTTGGTCACCGCTTGTTCTGTTAGGATATGCTATCTGAAGACTTCCTGTCCGAAGATCTTTGAATCTGAACACCCACTTGGTGTGTCGATTGATTTTTTGAACTGGTGGGGGCATGCTGAGTGCACCCACTGGGTGTAGTCCCCGAGATTATGGTCGACTGCTGGCAGTCGACCGTAGTCTTTGTATTTTGAATTTCCTCATTCCAACTTCTTCAGTCGGTCTGGTCGGACCATGTCGAATGGAATCTTGGAACCGGTGGGGGCACGCTGAGTGCACCCACTGGGTGTAGTCCCCGAGACTACGGTGGACTGCTGGCAGTCGACTGTAGTCTGAAGATCCTGTTTTTTTGTAGATCATGATGAGATCTCTTTGTTCCTTTCGGTCGACTGATCGGATCAAGTCGATAAAACCAGTGGGGGCACGCTGAGTGCACCCACTGGGTGTAGTCCCCGAGACTACTGTTGAATACTTTGATCCGATTGTAGTGTTAGAAATGCTACGGTTTATCTTAGTTACTCGGAAGTAACCTCTCTTTGATATCTGTCGACTGACTCTTTCGCAGAAATCTTGCGAGCTTGTGACTCGCTATACTGAATTGGAAAACAAACATATCCAGCTCGACCTTGACTTGAAGCTTGTTCAGGAGAACTTCCAGAAGGCAAAGGACGAAGCAAAAGGTATGATTGGTGAGAACTTGATGACTGTTCTTATCCTTCTGCCCATTCTTGATTCTGATCTCATTGTCATTTTGCAGATAAAACAAAGGAGGCTCTGAAGAAGAAGGACCAGGAACTTGCCGAGGCGCAGAAGGTGGCTTTGGACAAAACGAAGCTTGCGGAAGAGAAGCTGGCTTCAGTCGGTAAACTTGAAGAGGAGAACGCCAACCTGAAAGCTGCTCTCGACGCGGCCAACAAGGAGGTCAGCCGTCTGAAGAATGACAAGATTGCTCTGAGTGATGAGGCTAGTGAGCTGGTGGGGAAGAAGAATGATCTGGAGGCTTATTTGGGAGGGCTCGCCAAAAAGTTGTTCATCATGCTTGAAGGTAATCTCTCCCACACGACTGACTTGCTATCGTCGACTCGTCGTAGAACTCCTGGTTTATCTTTGACTTATGTATACAGAATTCTGCCAAAACTTCGAGGAGGAGACCAGTCGAGTGGAGACAGGTTTGGATCCCATCAACTCTCCTGTGAAGGATGAAACTGCCATGAATGTGCTCCGACTGGAGTCTCGTGTTGCTGGTGTGGTCGACTATCTTGCTCGACTGAAGGTTGCGGCGTTGCGGATCGACACGACACTTTGGCCGAGAGAGACGCTTCAAAATGACCTTGAGTCTCTGATGACTCGACTGTATGAAGTTCCAGGTCGAGTGCAAGAATGGAAGAAGTCTTCTGCCAGGTGTGGTGCTGATGTTGCTCTGTCTCTGGTCCGTGTTCATTGCAAGGATGCACGAGAGGACAAGCTGGCGTCCCTCAAAGTGGCCAATACCAAGAAGCATGACTTCCAATTTTTCTTGGAGACCTTCATTGCCGCTGCCACTCGGATTGCAGATGGAATCGACCTGGACCAGTTTGTCGCGCCTTCCAGTCCTCCACCGGAGGAGTAAAAACCTTCTATGCTTGATGCCTTAAATTTGCCTCGGGATGCCGAGTGATTTTGTAACCGATAAACTTTAACAGGCTCGATGCCTGAGCACTCCTGAATCCGTAGGATGCTATCTGAACTTGGCTTTGCCATTGAATATATTTGCATTTTCCTTCGAGCGAACATTAATCTTCACTCGGAATATATTTTAGTGCTTGTGACGCACTCTTGCAGGTAGGGATGGAGCACAGATTGCAGTCGACCTACGTCCTTGTGCATCGGGATGGAGCGTACATTGTTTTTGTGGCGGAGCTCTGAAGGAGAAGGTAGCAGTCGACCTGCACCTCGTCGTCCTTGCAGAGCGCACATTGTATTTGTGGCGTAGCTCCAAAGGAGAAGGTAGCAGTCGACCTGCACCTCGTCGTCCTTGCAGAGCGCACATTGTATTTGTGGCGGAGCTCCGAAGGAGAAGGTAGCAGTCGACCTGCACCTCGTCGTCCTTGCGGATCAAAATGGATTTCATACTTAGGCGAGTACTGGACTACAGCTAAGCCCCCGAGTGGGAGGTTTGCTCTCCACTCGGTAGGATTTCAAACACTTTGGCGAGTACTGGACTGTAGCTAAGCCCCCGAGTGGGAGGTTTGCTCTCCACTCGGTAGGATTTTAAACACTTAGGCAAGTACTGGACTGCAGCTAAGCCCCCGAGTGGGAGGTTTGCTCTCCACTCGGTAGGATTTCAAACATTTAGGCGAGTACTGGACTGCAGCTAAGCCCCCGAGTGGGAGGTTTGCTCTCCACTCGGTAGGATTTTAAACACTTAGGCGAGTACTGGACTGCAGCTAAGCCCCCGAGTGGGAGGTTTGCTCTCCACTCGGTAGGATTTTAAACACTTAGGCGAGTACTGGACTGCAGCTAAGCCCCCGAGTGGGAGGTTTGCTCTTCACTCGATAGGATTTTTGTATTTGCGGCGTAGCTCCAAAGGAGAAGGTAGCAGTCGACCTGCACCTCGTCGTCCTTGCAGAGCGCACATTGATTTCATACTTAGGCGAGTACTGGACTGCAGCTAAGCCTCCGAGTGGGAGGCAGACTCACCACTCGGTAGGATTTTTTGTTACTTAGGCGAGTACTGGACTGCAGCTAAGCCCCTGAGTGGGAGGTTCGCTCTCCACTCGGTGGGATTTCAAATACTTAGGCGAAACGGATTCACAGCTAAGCCCCCGAGTGGGAGGGAGACTCGCCACTCGGTAGGATTTTCAAACACTTAGGCGAAACGGATTTGCAGCTAAGCCTCCGAGTGAGAGGCTTGCTCGTCACTCGGTAGGATTTTTTTTACAAACTTAGGCGAAATGGATTCGCAGCTAAGCCACCCACTGGGGGATTTCTCACACAAACAAAAGCAACAATAATCAATGGGGAAATTATAACACTTTTGTCTTTGATAAGCAAACTACAGGATACTTTTATTACAACTCATCCGAGTGAGTACTTAAGTGTAAAAGGGGCGGAGCAGGTCCGCATTCCAAGATCGTGGCTCGTCAATCTGGCGACCGACATTGTAAAGATGGTATGCTCCATTGTGGAGAACTTTGGTGACGATGAAGGGGCCCTCCCAAGTAGGGGCAAGTTTGTGTGGCTTGTTTTGGTCCACTCGGAGGACCAAGTCTCCTTCTTGGAAGGCTCGACTCTTCACGTTTCTGGCATGGAATCGACGCAAGTCTTGCTGATAGATGGTCGATCGGATCATGGCCATCTCTCTTTCTTCTTCTAGAAGGTCGACTGCGTCCTGCCGGGCTTGCTCTGCTTCAACTTCAGAGTAGAGCGCGACTCGAGGTGCATTGTGAAGCAGATCACTCGGCAGAACCGCTTCATCTCCATAAACCAGAAAGAATGGAGTTCTCCCAATCGACCGATTAGGAGTAGTCCTCAATCCCCAAAGAACTGATGGAAGTTCTTTGACCCATGCGCCTGCTGTGTGTTTGAGATCACGCATCAACCGGGGTTTCAGTCCTATGAGAATTAGGCCGTTTGATCTTTCTGCCTGTCCATTCGAATGAGGGTGAGCTACGGAAGCGTAGTTGACTCGTGTGCCTTGAGAAGCACAAAAGGCTTTGAATTGGTCGGAATCGAAGTTTGACCCATTGTCAGTGATGATGCTATGCGGAACTCCATATCTGAATATCAACTCTCTGATGAAGCTGATAGCAGTGCCCGCATCGAGACTCTTGATAGGCTTGGCTTCGATCCACTTAGTGAACTTGTCGACTGACACCAGTACGTGGGTGAAGCCGCTCCTGCCAGTTCTCAGTGGTCCAACCATATCTAATCCCCAAACAGCAAAGGGCCAGACGATTGGAATGGTCTTCAAGGCTGAGGCGGGCTTGTGCGACATATTGGAATAGAACTGACATCCTTCACACTTGTCGGCTATCTCTTTCACCATTTCATTTGCTCTGGGCCAGTAAAACCCTGCTCGGTATGCTTTAGCCACAATGGTCTGAGAGGACGCATGGTGGCCACAGGTCCTTGAGTGGATATCGTTAAGAATTATCCGACCCTCTTCTGGTGTTATACATTTCTGGCTGGCTCCAGTCGCGCTTTCTCTGTACAACTGTCCCCTCATCACAGTAAAGGCCTTGGATTGATGGACGATCTATCGAGCCTCTTCTTCATTCTCTGGGAGCTCTTTCCTTAGGATATACGCGATGTACGGCACTTTCTAGTCGGGAGTGATGACCAAAACTTCCATGATCAGGTCGACCACGGCTGGGACCTCAACTTCAGTCAGATCCGTGGCACTTTTTGGCTACGGGGCTTCTTCGGTGAAAGGATCCTCCTGTACTAATGGTGTGTGGATGTGCTCCAAAAACACATCACTGGGAATGGCTTCTCTCTTGGAACCTATCTTTGTCAAATCATCAGCTGCTTGATTTTTCAGTCGGGGTATATGATGAAGCTCTAACCCCTCGAATTTCTTCTCCAGCTTTCTTACTGCATTGCACTAACCAGTCATGGCTGGGCTTCTGACGTCCCACTCCTTCATCACTTGGTTAACCACCAAATCCGAGTCGCCGTAGACCATGAGGCGACGGACGCCGAGTGAAATGGCCATACGCAACCCATACAAAAGTGCTTCGTATTCTGCTTCGTTGTTGGAGGAATCAAAGTGAATCTGGAGTACATATCTGAGCTTATCTCCTTAGGGGGAAACCAAAACTACCCCAACACCAGAACCATTCAGCATCTTAGAGCCATCAAAGAACATCGTCTAGTGCTCCGAGTGAACTTGAGTCGGCAGTTGCTGTTCAGTCCACTCGGCGATGAAATCTGCTATTGCTTGGGACTTGATAGCTTTCTTTGCCTCAAATCTGATATCCAGGGGAAGGAGTTCAATCGCCCACCTTGCCACTCGACCAGTTGCATCTCTGTTGTGCAGAATCTCTGACAATGGGGCGTCGCTGACGACTGTAATGGTATGGTCAGAGAAGTAATGAGCAACTTTCTTCGTGGTCATATAAATCCCATATACAAGCTTCTGATAATGAGGGTATCTTTGCTTTGATGGGGTCAGAACTTCAGAAATATAATATACTGGGCGCTGAACTTTAAAGGCTTTTCCTTCTTCTTCCCGCTCGACCGTAAGTACTGTACTGACGACTTGTCCTGTGGCTGCAATGTAAAGCAGCAAAGGCTCTTTGCTGATCGGGCAGCAAGCACCGGCTGGGTGGAAAGCAGGGCTTTTAGCTCTGCAAACGCTGCATCAGCTTCAGGAGTCCACTCGAACTTGTCTGACTTCTTCATCAGTCGGTAAAGAGGCAATGCCTTTTCACCGAGACGAGAGATGAATCGACTTAAAGCGGCCAAGCAACCAGTAAGCTTCTGAACATCGTGCACACGCACAGGTCTTTTCATTCGGAGTATAGTGCCCACTTTCTCCGGATTTGCGTCGATTCCTCGTTCGGAAACAAGAAAACCGAGTAATTTTCCGCTAGGAACTCCGAATGTGCACTATGATGGATTAAGCTTGATATCATACCTCCTGCGGTTGGCAAATGTTTCAGCAAGGTCAGTCAGCAGGTCAGAACCTTTCCGTGACTTGACCACAATATTATCCATGTACGCTTCCACATTCGACTGATTTGAGTGAGCAAACACTTCTGAATCATCCTCATGAACGTGGCTCCGGCATTCTTGAGGCCGAATGGCATGATGACATAACATAAGCACCCGAATGGGGTGATGAAAGCCGTTTTGATCTCATCGGGTCCATACAGACGGATCTGATGGTACCCAGAATAGGTGTCTAAGAAAGACAGTCGCTCACACCCCGCAGTCGAGTCGACTATTTGGTCGATGCGGGGGAGAGGAAAATGATCTTTTGGGCAGGCCCGATTGATATGTTTAAAGTCAATGCACATGCGAAGTGACTTGTCCTTTTTGGGGACCATGACAACATTGGCGAGCCACTCGGAGTGGTAAATTTCTCGGATAAACTCTGCTGCTAAGAGCCGAGCCACCTCCTCGCCAATGGCCTTCCTTTTCTGGACGGTGGACCATCGCAGATGTTCTTTGACAGGTTTCACTTTTGAGTCGACTCGTAGGCGGTGCTCAGCCAGCCCCCTGGGAACACCCGGCATGTCAGAAGGTTTCCATGCGAAGATGTCCCAGTTCTCACGGAGGAACTGGATGAGCGCTTCTTCCTATTTGGGGTCGAGCATTGTAGAGATATTAGTCGGAGCAGCATTGGGGTCGGTCGGGTGAATGTGAATCGGTTTCGTCTCACCGGACGACTGAAATGCTGATTCCGTAGCGGGCTTCTTGGCTCGCAGCAAATCATTCGGATCTACATTTTTCTGGTGTTCCTGCCACTCTTCCGCTACTATCTAAGCATCGGCAATCTTTGAGCCTTTCTGAAAGCACTCTTCCACCTTCTTCCGATTGCCAGTAACAGTGATCACACCTTTAGGGCCAGGCATCTTCAATTTGAGATACACGTAACATGGTCGAGCCATAAAACGTGCATAAGCTGGCCTTCCCAAAATAGCGTGATAGGCACTCTAGAAATCCACAACTTCAAATGCCAACTTTTCTTTGCAGAAATTTTTGGAATCACCGAAAACTACATCAAGAGCAATCTGACCGAGTGATGCAGCCTTCTTGCCAAGAATGACTCCATAGAAACTCATGTTGCTGGTACTGAGTCTGGACATCGGAATGACCATACCTTTCAGTGTCTCTGCATATAGTATATTCAGGCTACTGCCGCCATCCATCAAAACTTTAGTCAGTCGAGTGCCTTCGAAGACTGGGTCGACCACCAGAGCTTGCCTCCCAGGGGTGGCTATGTGTGTCGGGTGATTAGACTGGTCGAATGCGATGGCAGTCTGAGACCATTTCAGATAATTGGGTGTCGCCGGAGCAACCATATTCACTTCTCGATTGATAACTTTCAACCGACTTTTGCTTTCAACGTCAGCAAAAATCATCAGGGTGGAATTGACCTGGGGATATCCATCATCACTATCCTCTTTGTCCTCAACTTTGTCTGACTCCTTTTCCTTATCTTTGGGCTGTTTCCCCTAGAATTGCTGGATCAAGAGCCAACACTGTCGAGTGGTATGTTTCGGGTAAATGAAGTTACCCTCTTCATCTTTCTTCGTGTGGATGTGGCATGGCAAATCCATCACGTCATTTCCTTCCTTATCCTTCACCTTCTTAGGGTTCCAAGGCCCTTTGGGCTTCCCTTTAAACTTTCCTTGAGTCACGGCCAAGGCTTCTCCAGGAGCAGCTGGCTCGGCTTTCCGCTTCTGCTTCCGACTGGAGTTCCCTCCTCCGGTTTCATGGGCGACTGACTTGTGCTTCCCACTCCGGAGCCGATCCTCTTCTTCACCATTGGCATACTTGGTGGCTATCTCCATCATTCGACTCAGAGACATGTCTCCGGTTCGACCGAATTTCAGGTTTAGCTCTCTGTACTTTACGCCTTCCTTGAAGGCACAGATCGCCTGGTGATCAGACACATTCTCTACCATGTGATGCAATGTGATCCATCTCTGGATGTAATCTCTCAAAGTCTCATTCGACTTCTGCATACAAGTTTGCAGCTCTGTCAGTCCAGCTGGTCGCTTGCAAGTTCCTTCAAATGTTCTGACAAACACTCGGGAAAGATCTTCCCAAGTGTAAATGCTGCTGGGTGCCAACTGATTCAGCCATGCTCTGGCCGAGCCCTCCAACATAAGAGGCAGATGTTTCATGGCCACCTCATCATTTCCACCGCCGATCTGAAAAGCCACTC
Organism: Triticum aestivum; assembly: GCF_018294505.1. NCBI lineage: Eukaryota > Viridiplantae > Streptophyta > Magnoliopsida > Poales > Poaceae > Triticum > Triticum aestivum. Next base: position 560,691,017 of record NC_057804.1, read on the forward strand.
GGTAGTCTTCAAGCCAAGTATCAGGCTTGGACTCACCAGTGAACTTACTGACTCCAGTCGCCAACCTGAAGTTGGGAGGAATTACCGCGGCCCTGATGGCTCTGCTAAAACACTCTAGTCCTGAGACATGCACTCTACTGCTGGTGGGTACATCTCTGTCCTGACCCTCTCAGTGAGCTCTGTTCCTGTCGACCAGACCTTGAATGATAATGGATCTCGCATCAAAGCCTGGTTCCCTGGGGTCAACTGGAATCCTTCGCCACCACTGTGCTGGCGTCTATCATCCTGTTGTCGAGGCGCATATGATCCACCCCTTGGGGGAGGGGTGGGCACTCGACGTCGATCATCACGATCGATTCGGTGATCATACTGCTCACGGTTCTTGTACTGATCGTGCCGGTCTCCACGCCCTTCACGCCTCGGGGGCGATCTGGGGCTATGAGCTGACTGGACTATATTCGTAGCTACGGATCTGCTGTAAATCCTGTTCCGCGACTGCGATACAACTGAGTTTTGATCTCCTGCTGCCCGGAGTAAATCTCTGATCTGCAACAAGCCTCTGTCAGCCTCTGACTAGGAAGGCTGAATTGACTCTGCTATACGGGCCGCAGCTACTAAATTCTGAATCAGAGTTCGATATACCTGAGTCGGTTGTGGAAAGAGCTGACGTCGACTGGAATCTGGAACCCGTTGTCGCGCATGCTCGTCGAGTGCTCGCTGGAGGTTCTCCAGTCGAGTGCGCTCAGCTAAGTTGGCCAAGCGCGCGTCTTCCAGGGCACGAGCCTCGGGGGTTTCTCCAACGATAGGAGTGTGTAGCGCATCCATGTTCCAGCGGCGAAGTTCTTCCCTTTGCAGCGAAGTGAGGGGCTCGGGGAGATACTCCTCATGGGCCTACGACGGATCACCTCCACCATCGCCCCCATTGGCGCCGAGAAAACCGGGAGGACCGCGTGGTCCATCGACCATCAGAGTCTCCACCGCTGGATCACTGCTGTCGCACTCAGATGCAGTCTCTACAGAGCCAGTGGACAGATCGAACAGGCCGTAGAGAGATTTGTCGGGCTCAATTGCCGCGACTTGGGGGGTGGCCGACTGGAGAGCCACCGCGTGTCTCACCCACCACTGAAGCCTCGACCGACCAGAGCGCTTGCGCCGGCGGGAAATAGGTGGGGAGGACGACACAGAAACCGACTGATACTGGGTCGACGGCTGCCGCAGGAGGACACCGTGGAAGCACGCGCGAAAGTCCGTCGCTCCGTGGACTGGGAGCGCGTCGATGTCGAGCGGAGCCTCCTGAAGCCAAGCAGAGTCGTCGGCAACGAACGTGAGCGTGCCGAGACGGATCTCGCGGCCCTCAACCAAAACTCCGCCTGAAACCATGATGAAGGAGATCAGAAAAATTACAACTTCTCCAATAAGTCGCTAAGACCCTGGCCCCAAGGTGGGCGCCAACTGTCGTGGTTCTAAGTCTGACAGTAGTGTAGGGGGGTACTAATGGAGAGGCAAGATCTTAGCTATGGAGTAGTTGTATACGCAAGAGATTTACGAGTTCAGGCCCTTCTCGGAGGAAGTAACAGCCCTACGTCTCGGAGCCCGGAGGCGGTCGACTGGATTATATGTGTATGAGTTACAGGGGTGCAAACCCTTTACACTGAGGAGGGTGGTGGCTTATATAGTGTCCGCCAGACCCCTCCGGCCCTCAGTTATGCAGGGTTTAAGATACATTAAGTTTGGGCGTTACTGGTAACGCTACACATAAAGTGCTATGATGACCATAAAAGCTACTTAATGACCGACCGTTTGCACACAGAGTGACTTTAGACCTCCTGGGCGTCGAGTGGTTGGCTTCATGGTCGAGTGGTTGGCTTGATGGTCGAGTGTCTTCGAGTCTGTCGAGTGGAATACTTCTGAGGCGATTGACAGGTGGTTTCTTCTAGGGATGTCCTTGGGTAGGGTAGTTAGGACAGGTACATGACCCTACCCTAGGTACATAGCTTCATCACATGCTACGGGAATCACAAACTTTAACACAAGTATCTCTAAAATTCACAACTACTCTACTAGCATGACTCTAATATCACCATCTTCATATCTCAAAACAATCATAAAGAATCAAACTTCTCATAGTATTCAATGCACTTTATATGATTTTTTATTATACCCATCTTGGATGCCCATCATATTAGGACTAATTTTATAACCAAAGAAAATTACCATGCTGTTCTAAAAGACTCTCAAAATAATATTAGTGAAGCATGATAGATCAACAATTTCTATAAAATAAAACCACCGCCGTGCTCTAAAAAGATATAAGTGAAGCACTAGAGCAATATTGTTTAGCTCAAAAGATATATGTGAAGCACATAGAGTATTCTAATAAATCACGATTCATGCATGTCTCTTTAAAAAGGTGTGTAAAGCAAGGATGATTGTGGTAAACTAAAAAGCAAAGACTCAAATCATACAAGACACTCCAAGCAAAACACATATCATGTGGTGAATAAAAATATAGCCTCAAGTAAAGTTACCGATAGACGAAGACGAAAGAGGGGATGCCTTCCGGGGCATACCCAAGCTTAGGCTTTTGGTGTCCTTGAATTTTATCTTGGGGTGCCTTGGGCATCCCCAAGCTTAGGCTCTTTCCACTGCTTATTCCAAAGTCCATCAAATCCTTACCCAAAACTTGAAAACTTCACAACACAAAACTTCAACAGAAAATCTCATGAGCTCCGTTAGTATAAGAAAACAAACCACCACTTTAAGGTACTGTAATGAAATCATTCTTTATTTATATTGGTGTTAAACCTACTGTATTCCAACTTATCTATGGTTCATACCCCCCGATACTACTCATAGATTCATCAAAATAAGCAAACAACACACGAAAAACAGAATCTGTCAAAAACAGAACAGCCTATAGCAATCTGTAACTTTCGAATACTTATGTAACTTCAAAAATTATGAATTAAATTGTTGGACGTGAGGAATTTTTCTATTAATCTTCTTCAAAAAGAATCGACCTAAAATCACTCTTCTGTAAAATATCATAGCTATTCTCGTGAGCGCAAAAGTTTCTGGTTTTTACAGCAAGATCACAAAGACTTCACCCAAGTCTTCCCAAAGGTTCTACTTCGCAGAAACACTAATTAAAACATAAAACCACATATAACCAGAGGCTAGATGAATTATTTATTACTAAACAGGAGCAAAAAGTAAAGAACAAAGATAAAATTGGGTTGCCTTCCAACAAGCGCTATCGTTTAACGCCCCTAGCTAGGCATAAAAATAAGAATAGATCTAGGTATTGCCATCTTTGGTATGTAATCCATAATTGGCTCTCATAATAGATTCATAAGGCAATTTAATTTTCTTCCTAGGAAATTGTTCCATGCCCTTCCTTAACAGAAATTGGAATCTAATGTTTCCTTCTTTCATATCAATAATTGCACCAATCGTTCTAAGGAAAGGTCTACCAAGAATAATATGACATGTAGGATTGCAATATATATCAAGAACAATGAAATCTACAGGCACATAATTCCTATTTGCAACAATAAGAACATCATTAATCCTTCCCATAGGTTTCTTAATGGTGGAATCCGCAAGATGCGAATTTAAAGAACAATCATCAAATTCACGGAAACCTAGCGCATCACACAAAGTTTTTGGAATCGTGAAAACATTAGCACCCAAATCACAGAAAGCATAACATTCATAATCTTTAATCTTAATCTAATAGTAGGTTACCACTCATCATAAAGTTTTCTAGGGATAGAAACTTCTACTTCAAGCTTTTGTTCAAAATATTGCATCAAAGCATCAACGATATGTTTAGTAAAAGCTTTATTTTGATTATAAGCATGAGAATTTAACACGTATTGCAACAAGGAAATACAACCTATTAAAGAAAAATTATCATAATTAAATTCCTTGAAATCCAAAATAGTGGGTTCATTGCTACTTAAAGTTTTGACCTCTTCAATCCCATTTTTATCAATTTTTGCATCTAGATCTAAAAACTCCAAATCATTGGGACGCATTTTAACTAAAGTTGACTCATATCCAGTCCCATCTTTATCAAGATTCATATTGAAAAACAAAGATTTAATAGGAGTCACATCAATCACTTTTAGATCTTCATCATTATTATCATGAAAACTAGAAGAATACGCTTTCACAAACCAATCTTTTTAGCACGCATCCTAGCGGTTATTTCTTTGCACTTATCAATGGAAATTCTCATGGCTTTGAGAGAATCATTGATATCATGCTTAGGTGGAATAGATCTAAGTTTCAAAGAATCAACATCAAGATAAATTCTATCCATGTTCCTAGCCAACTCATCAATCTTAAGCAATTTTTCTTCAATCAAAGTATTAAAATTCTTTTGCGAACTCATAAATTCTTTAATTCTATTCTCAAAATCAGAGGGCAACTTATTAAAATTTCCATAAGAGTTGTTGTAGGAATTAACATAATTATTAGAGGAATTACTAGGAAACGACCTAGGATTAAAATTTCCTCTATACGTGTTGTTACCAAAATTGTTCCTTCCACCGAAATTCACATCCATATATTCATTATTATTCTCAATCAAAGTGGACAAAGGCATATCATTAGGATCAGAAGAAACACTTTTATTGCAAACAATTTCATAAGTTCATCCATCTTTCCACTCAAAACATTAATCTCTTCAATTGCATGAACTTTTTTACTAGTGGATCTTTTGGTGTGCCATTGAGAATAATTAACCATAATATTATCTAGGACCTTAGTTGCCTCTCCTAAAGTGATTTCCATAAAAGTGCCTCCTGTGGCCGAATCTAAAAGATTTCTAGAAGCAAAATTCAATCCGTCATAATTTTTTTTATATAATCATCCACAAATTCAAACCATGTGTAGGGCAATTACGTATCATCAATTTCTTCCTCTCCCAAGCTTGTGCAACATGCTCATGATAAAGTTGCTTAAAATTCATAATATCGTTCCTAAGGGAGATGATCTTAGCGGGAGGAAAATACTTAGAGATAAAGCATCTTTGCACTTATTCCATGAATCAATACTATTTTGAGGCAAAGATGAGAACCAAGTTTCAGAATGGTCCCTAAGCAGAAACGGAAATAGCTTCAATTTAACAACATCATTATCCACATCTTTCTTCTTTTTCATATCACACAAATCAACGAAGTTTTTTAGATGAGATGCGGCATCTTCACTAGGAAGGCCAGAGAATTGATATTTCATAACCAGATTCAACAAAGCGGCATTAATTCCACAAGATTCAACATTTTTAGTAGGATCAATCAGAGTGCTAATAAAATCATTGTTGTTGGTATTGAAAAAGTCATACAATTTAGTATTATCTTGAGCCCTCGTGACAAGCAATCAATCCAACACGCAAGCACACAAGAAGCAAGCGAAAAGAGATGAACGGAAGAGGGGCGAAGAAAAGGCAAAGGTTTTCGAAAATCATTTTAGAAGTGGGGGAGAGGAAAACGAGAGGCGAATGGCGAATAATGTAATGCAAGGGAGAAGAGTTTATGATGGGTACCTTGTATGGCTTGACTTGACATAGATCTCGCCGGCAACGGCGCTGGAAATCCTTCTTGCTACCTCTTGAGCTTGCGTTGGTTTTGAAGGAAATATGCCCTAGAATCAATAATAAAGTTATTACTTATTTCCTTAATTCATGATAAATGTTTATTATTCATGCTAGAATTGTATTAATCGGAAACTTAGTACATGTGTGAATAAATAGACAAAACATATAGTCCCTAGTATGCATCTACTTGACTAGCTCATTAATCAGAGATGGTTATGTTTGCTAACCATAGACATGTGTTGTCATTTGATGAACGGGATCACATCATAATGATGTGATGAAAATGACCCATCCGTTAGCTTAGCGTTATGATCGTGTTATTCATTGCTACTGCTTTCTTCATGACTTATACAAGTTCCTTAGACTATGAGATTATGCAACTCCCGAATACCGGAGGAACACTTTGTGTGCTACCAAACGTCACAATGTAAATGTGTGATTATAAAGGTTCTCTACAGGTGTCTACGAAGGTGTTTGTTGGGTTGGCATAGATCGAGATTGGGATTTGTCACTCCATGTTTCGGAGAGGTATCTCTGGGCCCTCTCGGTAATACTCATCACTATAAGCCTTGCAAGCATTGTGACTAATGAGTTAGTTGCAGGATGAAGTATTATGGAACGAGTAAAGAGACTTGCTGGTAGCGAGACTGAACTAGGTATTGAGATACCGATGATCGAATCTCGGGCAAGTAACATACCGATGACAAAGGGAACAACGTATGTTGTTATCCGGTTTGACAGATAAAGATCTTCATAGAATATGTAGGAACCAATATGAGCATTGATACGTCTCCAATGTATCTATAATTTTTGATTGTTCCATGCTATTATATTACCCCTTTTGTATGTTTATGGGCTTCATTTTACACTTTTACATCATTTTTGGGACTAACCTACTAATCGGAGGCCCGGCCTGTATTGCTGTTTTTTTTGCCTATTTTAGTATTTCGAAGAAAAGGAATATCAAACGGAGTCCAAACGGAATGAAACTTTCGGGAGCGTGATTTTTGGAACGAACGTGATCTAGAGGACTTGGAGTGCAAGTCAAGAAGCAGCCGAGGCTCCCACGAGATAGGAGGGCGCCCCCCTGTAGGGCGCGCCCCCTGTCTCGTGGGTCCCTCGGGCATCCACCAACGTACTTCTTCCTCCTATATAAGCCTACGTACCCCAGAAACATCCAAGGGCAAGATGAAACACAATTTCCACCACCGTAACCTTCCGTATCCGCGAGATCTCGTCTTGGAGCCTTCTCCGGCACTCTGCCGGAGGAGGAATCGACCATGGAGGGCTTCTACATCAACATCCTTGCCTCTCCGATGAGTTGTGAGTAGTTTACCACAGACCTACGGGTCCATAGTTATTAGCTAGATGGCTTCTTCTCTCTTTTTGGATCTCAATACAATGTTCTCCCCCTCTCTTGTGGAGATCTATTCGATGTAAACTCTTTTTGCGGTGTGTTTGTCGACATCCGATGAATTGTGGGTTTATGATCAAGTTTATCTATGAATAATATTCGAATCTTCTCTGAATTATTTTATGTATGATTGAGTTATCTTTGCAAGTCTCTTTGATTTATCAGTTTGGTTTGGCCTACTAGATTGATCTTTCTTGCCCTGGGAGAAGTGCTTAGCTTTGGGTTCAATCTTGCGGTGTCCTTACCCAGTGACAGAAAGGGTTGCAAGGCACGTATTGTATTGTTGCCATCGAGGATAACAAGATGGGGTTTATATCATATTGCTTGAGTTTATCCCTCTACATCATGTCATCTTGCTTAATGCGTTACTCTGTTCTTATGAACTTAATACTCTAGATGCATGCTGGATAGCGGTCGATGTGTGGAGTAATAGTAGTAGATGCAGGCAGGAGTTGGTCTACTTGTTATGGACGTGATGCCTATATACATGATCATGCCTAGATAACGTCATAATTATTCGCTTTTCTATCAACTGCTCGACTGTAATTTGTTCACCCACCGTAATACTTATGCCCTCAAGAGAAGCCTCTAGTGAAACCTATGGCCCCCGGGTCTATCTCTTACCATATTTGCTTCTAATCTACTTTTATTTGCATCTTTATTTTTTGCATCTATATTATAAAATACCAAAAATATATTTATCTTATCATACTATCTCTATCAGATCTCACTTTCGCAAGTGGCCGTAAAGGATTGACAACCCCTTTATCGCGTTGGTTGCGAGTTCTTTATTTGTTTGTGTAGGTTCGTGGGACTTGTTGAGGAGCCTCCTGCTTGATTGATACCTTGGTTGTCAAAAACTAAGGGAAATACTTACGCTACTAACCAACACAAGCTCAAGACATAGCCAGAAGGATTTCTGGCGCCGTTGCCGGGAGGTCTTCGCTCAAGTCAAGACATACCAAGTACCCATCACAAACTCATCTCGCTCGCATTTACATTATTTGCCATTTTCCTCTCATTTTCCTCTCCCCCACTTCACCTGTGCCGTTTTATTCGCCCTCTCTTTCCCAATCTCCTCCTCTCTTTTCCGTCTGCCGTGTTCTGTTTTATTGTGTGTCGGATTACTTGTTGCCATGGCACAAGATAATACCAAATTGTGTGATTTCTCGCATACCAATAATAATGATTTCCTTAGTACTCCGATTGCTCCTCTTAATGATGTTGAGTCTTGTGAAATCAATGCTGCTTTGCTGAATCTTGTTATGAAAGATCAATTCGCCGGCCTTCCTAGTGAAGATGCCGCTACTCATCTAAACAACTTTGTTGATTTGTGTGATATGCAAAAGAAGAAAGATACAGATAACAATATTTTCAAATTGAAGTTATTTCCGTTTTCACTTAGAGATCGTGCTAAAGTTTGATTTTTGTCTTTGCCTAAAAATAGTATTGATTCTTGGAACAAGTGCAAAGATGCTTTTATCTCAAAGTATTTTCCTCCCGCTAAGATCATCACTCTTAGGAACGATATTATGAATTTTAAACAACTTGATCATGAGAATGTTGCCCAATCTTGGGAAAGAATGAAATTGATGCTTCGCAATTGCCCTACTCATGGCTTGAATTTATGGATGATCATACAAAAAATTTATGCCGGTTTGAACTTTGCTTCTAGAAATCTCTTAGATTCGGCCGTGGGAGGCACGTTTATGGAAATCACGTTGGGAGATGCTACAAAACTTCTTGATAATATTATGGCTAATTATTCTCAATGGCACACCGAAAGATCTTCTAGTAAAAAAGTGCATGCTATAGAAGAAATCAATGTTTTGAGTGGAAAGATGGATGAACTTATGAAATTGTTTGCTACTAAAAACACTCCTTTTGATCCTAATGATATGCCTTTGTCTTCCTTGATTGAGAATAATAATGAATCTATGGATGTGAATTTTGTTGGTAGGAATAGTTTTGGAAATAACGTTTATAGAGGAAACTTTAATGCTAGACCGTTCCCTAATAATTCCTCTAATAATTATGGAAATTCCTACAATAATTCTTATGGTATTTTCAATAAGTTGCCCTCTGATTTTGAGAATAATGTGAAAGAATTTATTATTTCTCAAAAGAATTTTAATGCTTTGCTTGAAGAAAAATTGCTCAAAGTTGACAATTTGGCTAGGAACATTGATAGACTTTCGCTTGATGTTGATTCTCTTAAACTTAGATCTTCTCCTCCTAAGCATGATATCAATGAGTATCTCAAAGCAATGAGAATTTCCATTGATGAGTGTAAGGAAAGAACCGCTAGATTGCGTGCTAAAAAAGATAGCTTTATAAAAGCGTGTTCTTCTAGTTTCCATGAAAATAATGATGAGGATCTCAAAGTTATTGATGCGTATCCTATTAGATCTATGTTTTGCAATATGAATTTTGATGATTTTGGGACTGATGATGAATCAACTTTGCCTAGAAGGCGTCCCAAGAATTCGCAGTTTTTAGATCTTGATGCTAATTTTGGTAAAAGTAAGATTGAAGAAGTCTCAACTTTAAATAGCATTGAACCCACTATCTCGGATTTCAAGGAATTTGATTATGATAATTGTTCTTTAAAAGGTTGTATTTCCTTGTTGCAATCCATTGTTAATTCTCCTCATGCTTATAGTCAAAACAAAGCTTTTACCAAACATATTGTTGATACCTTGATGCAATCTTTTGATGAAAAACTTAATTTGGAAGTTTCTATACTTAGAAAACTTAATGATGAGTGGGAACCTACTATAAAGATTAAAATTAAAGATTATGAGTGTTTTGCTTTGTGTGATTTGGGTGCTAGCGTTTCCACGATTTCGAAAACTTTATGTGATATTCTAGGTTTCCATGATCTTGATGATTGCTCGTTAAATTTGCACCTTGCGGATTCCACCATTAAAAAGACAATGGGAAGGATCAATGATGTTCTTATTGTTGCAAATAGAAATTTGGTGCCCGTGGATTTTATCGTTCTTGATATAGATTGCAATCGTTCTTGCCCGATTATTCTTGGTAGACCTTCTCTTAGAACGATTGGCGCGATTATTGATATGAAAGAAGGGAATATTAGATTCCAATTTCCATTAAAGAAGGGCATGGAGCAATTTCCAAGAAACAAAGTCAAATTACCTTATGAATCTATCATACGGGCTACTTATGAATCAAGTGCCAAAGATGGCACTCGTTAGATCTATCCTTGCTTTTATGCCTAGCTAGGGGCGTTAAACGATAGCGCTAGTTGGGAGGCAACCCAATTTTCTTTGTATTTTTTGTTTTTGCTCCTGTTTCGTAATAAATTTTGCATCTACTTTCTGTTTAGATGTGTTTTTATGTTTTATTTAATGTTTGTGCCAAGTAGAACCTATAGGATAAACTATGACGATAGTTGATTTGATTCTGCTGAAAAACAGAAACTTTGCGCTCATAAGAAAAAAAATCAATAAATCACAGAAACGAGCTTTTGCATTGATTCTTTTTGCTGATGATCAATAAACAAATTGTCCAGTACGTACTATTTTTGTAGGAGTTTTAGAGTTCCAGAAGTTTGCGTTAGTTACAGATTTCTACAGACTGTTCTGTTTTGACAGATTCTGTTTTTCGTGTGTTGTTTGCTTATTTTGATGCATCAATGGCTAGTAAAATAGTTTATAAACCATAGAGAATTTGTAATACAGTAGGTTTAACACCAAAATAAATAAATAATGAGTTCACTACAGTAACTTATGTGGTGGTTTTGTTTTCTTTCACTAACGGAGCTTATAAGATTTCCTGTTGAGTTTTGTGTTGTGAAGTTTTCAAGTTTTGGGTAAAGCTTTTATGGACTATGGAATAAAGGGTGGCAAGAGCCTAAGCTTGGGGATGCCCAAGGCACCCCAAGATATTCAAGGATAGACAAAATCCTAAGCTTGGGGATGCCCCGGGAAGGCATCCCCTCTTTTGTCTTCGTTCATTGGTAACTTTACTTGGAGCTATATTTTTATTCGCCACATGATATGTGTTTTGCTTGGAGCGTCGTGTATTATATTAGTATTTTCTTTTTAGTTTACCTCAATAATGCTGTACACACGTTTTTGGAGAAGCCTATTTTATTAGAATTTGCTAGAATACTCTATGTGCTTCACTTATATCTTTTGAGCTTGATAGTTTTTGCTCTAGTGCATCACTTATATCTTTTAGAGCATGGTGGTGACTTGATTTTATAGAAATTGCCAGTCTCTCATGCTTCACTTATATTATTTTGAGAGTCTTTTAGAACAGCATGGTATTTGCTATGGTTATAATTTGGTCCTAGAATGGTGAGCATCCAAGTTGGGTATAATAAAAACTATCATAGGAAGTGAATTGGATGCTATGATCAAATTGATACTTGATAATTGTTTTGAGATATGGAGGTATGTGATATTAAAGTCATGCTAGTTGGGTGATTATGAATTTGAAGAATGCTTGTGTTGAAGTTAGCAAGTCCCGTAGCATGCACGTATGGTTAAAGTTATGTAACAAATTTGAAACATGAAGTGTACCTGGCTTCTGCATCCTTATGAGTGGCGGTCGGGGATGAGCGATGGTCTTTTCCTACCAATCTATCCCCCTAGGAGCATGCGCGTAGTACTTGGTTTTTGATGACTTCTAAATTTTTTCAATAAGTATATGAGTTCTTTTGACTAATGTTGAGTCCATGGATTATACACACTTTTACCTTTCCGCCATTGCTAGCCTCTTCGGTACCGTGCATTGCCCTTTCTCACCTTGAGAGTTGGTGCAAACTTCGCCGGTGCATCCAAACCCCGTGATATGATACGCTCTATCACACATAAACCTCCTTATATCTTCCTCAAAACAGCCACCATACCTACCTATTATGGCATTTCCATAGCCATTCCGAGATATATTGCCATGCAACTTTCCACCCTTCCGTTTATCATCATGACATACATTACTTTTGTCATATTGCCATAGCATGATCATGTAGTTGACATCGTATTTGTGGCAAATCCACCATGCATTATTTTTCATACATGTCACTCTTGATTCATTGCACCATCCCGGTACACCGTCGGAGGCATTCATATAGAGTCATATCTTGTTCTAGTTTCGAGTTGTAATTCATATGTTGTAATCAATAGAAGTGTGATGATCATCATTATTAGAGCATTGCCCAAAGAAAAAAAAAAGGCCAAAGGAAAAAAAGAATAAAGGCCCAAAAGAAAAAAAGAAAATAAATAAAAAGGGCAATGTTACTATCTCTTTTTCCACACTTGTGCTTCAAAGTAGCACCTTGTTCTTCATGTAGTGAGTCTCATATGTTGTGCTTCAAAGTAGCACCATGTTTTTCATATAGTGAGTCTCATAAGTTGTATTTTTCATACTAGTGGGAATTTTTCATTATAGAACTTGGCTTGTATATTCCTACGATGGGCTTACTCAAATGCCCTAGGTCTTCGTGAGCAAGCAAGTTGGATGCACACCCACTAGTTTTGTTTTGTTGAGCATTTATTTATAGCTCTAGTGCATCCGTTGCATGGCAATCCCTACTCCTCATGTTGACATCAATTGATGGGCATCTCCATAGCCCGTTGATTATCCTCGTCAATGTGAGACTTTCTCTTTTTTTGTCTTCTCCACACAATCCCCAATCATATTCTACTCCACCCATAGTGCTATATCCATGGCTCACGCTCATGTATTGCGTGAAGGTTGAAAAAATTTGAGATTATTTAAGTATGAAACAATTGCTTGGCTTGTCATCGGGGGTATAGAAGTTGGGAACATCTTTGTGTGACGGAAATGAAGCATAGCCTAACTATATGATTTTGTAGGGATCAACTTTATTTTGCCATGTTATTTTGAGAAGACATGATTACTTTGATTAGTATGCTTGAATTGTTACTATTTATTTTATCAATATGAACTTTTATTTTGAATCATTTGGATCTAAACATTCATGAAATGTCAAAGAAAATTACATTGAGAATTATGCTAGGTAGCATTCCACATCAAAAATTCTCTTTTTATCATTTACCTACTCGAGGACGAGCAGGAATTAAGCTTGGGGATGCTTGATACGTCTCCAACATATCTATAAATTTTGACTAGTCCGTGCTATTATATTAACCCTTTTGGATGTTTATGGGCTTTATTTTACACTTTTATATCATTTTTGGGACTAACCTACTAACCGAAGGCCCAACCCGTATTGCTGTTTTTTTGCCTATTTTAGTATTTCGAAGAAAAGAATATCAAACGGAGTCCAAACGGAATGAAACCTTCGGGAGCGTGATTTTTGAAACGAACGTGATCCAGAGGACTTGGAGTGCAAGTCAAGAAGTAGCCGAGGCTCCCACGAGATAGGAGGGCGCGCCCCCCCTATAGGGCGCGCCCCTCTGTCTCGTGGGCCCCTCGGGCATCTACTGACGTACTTCTTCCTCCTATATAAGTCTACATACCCCGAAAACATCCAGTGGCAGGACGAAACACAATTTCCACCACAGTAACCTTCTGTATCCGCGAGATCTCATCTTGGAGCCTTCGCCGGCACTCTGCCGGAGGGGGAATCGACCATGGAGGGCTTCTACATCAACATCCTTGCCTCTCCGACGAGTTGTGAGTAGTTTACCAAAGACCTACGGGTCCATGGTTATTAGCTAGATGGCTTCTTCTCTCTTTTTGGATCTCAATACAATGTTCTCCCCCTCTCTTGTGGAGATCTATTTGATGTAAACTCTTTTTGCGGTGTGTTTGTCGAGATCCGATGAATTGTGGGTTTATGATCAAGTTTATCTATGAATAATATTTGAATCTTCTCTGAATTCTTTTATGTATGATTGAGTTATCTTTGCAAGTCTCTTCAATTTATCAGTTTGGTTTAGCCTACTAGATTGATCTTTCTTGCCATGGGAAGTGCTTAGCTTTGGGTTCAATCTTGCGGTGTCCTTACCCAGTGACAGGAAGGGTTGCAAGGAACGTATTGTATTGTTTCCGTCGAGCATAACAAGATGGGGATTATATCATATTGCTTGAGTTTATCCCTCTACATCATGTCATCTTTCTTAATGCGTTACTCTGTTCTTATGAACTTAATACTCTAGATGCATGCTGGATAGCGGTCGATGTGTGGAGTAATAGTAGTAGATGCAGGCGGGAGTCGGTCTACTTGTTATGGACGTGATGCCTATATACATGATCATGCCTAGATAACATCATAATTATTCGCTTTTCTATCAATTGCTCGACAGTAATTTGTTCACCCACCGTAATACTTATGCTCTCGAGAGAAGCCTCTAGTGAAACCTATGGCCCCCGGGTCTATCTCTTATCATATTTGCTTCTAATCTACTTTTATTTGCATCTTTATTTTCTGCATCTATATTATAAAATACCAAAAATATATTTATCTTATCATACTATCTCTATCAGATCTCACTTTCGCAAGTGGCCGTGAAGGGATTGACAACCCCTTTATCGCGTTGGTTGCGAGTTCCTTATTTGTTTGTGTAGGTTCGTGGGACTTGTTGAGGAGCCTCCTACTAGATTGATACCTTGGTTCTCAAAAACTGAGGGAAATACTTACGCTACTATTGTTGCATCACCCTCTCCTCTTCGAGGAAAACAACCGCAAGATCAAGACGTACCAAGCATCTAGGTTCCGCTATTGGTTATTGACCGGAGATGTGTCTCGGTCATGTCGACATAGTTCTCGAACCCGTAGGGTCCTCATGCTTAACGTTCGATGACGATTGGTATTATGAGTTTATGTGATATGTTGTACCGAAGATTGTTCGGAGTCCCGGATATGATCATGGACATGACGAGGAGTCTCGAAATGGTCGAGACATAAAGATTGATATATATTGGACGACTATATACAGACACCAGAAGTGTTTCAGAGAAGTTTCGGATAAATCCGGAGTGCCAGAGGGTTACCGAAACCCCCGTGTCGGTGTCAAAACCGGCGGATCTCGGGTAGGGGGTCCCGAACTGTGCGTCTAGGCGGATGGTAACAGGAGACAAGGGACACGATGTTTTTACCCAGGTTCGGGCCCTCTCGATGGAGGTAAAACCCTACTCCTTCTTGATTAATATTGATGATATGGGTAGTACAAGAGTAGATCTACCACGAGATCGGAGTGGCTAAACCCTAGAATCTAGCCTATGGTATGATTGTTGTTCGTCCTACGGACTAAAACTCTCCTGTTTATATAGACACCGGACAGGGCTAGCGTTACACAGAGTCGGTTACAATGGGAGGAGATCTTCATATCGTATCGCAAAGCTTGCCTTCCACGCCAAGGAAAGTCCCATCCGGACACGGGACGGAGTCTTCAATCTTGTATCTTCATAGTCCAGGAGTCCGGCCAAAAGGTCTTAGTCCGGCCATCCGAACACCCCCTAATCCAGGACTCCCTCAGTAGCCCCTGAACCAGGCTTCAATGACGACGAGTCCGGCGCGCAAGTTGTCTTCGGCATTGCAAGGCGGGTTCCTCCTCCGAATATTTCATAGAAGATGTTGAACACCAGGGTAGTGTCCGACTCTGCAAAATAAGTTCCACATTCCTTCGTAGAGAGAATAATATTTGTATCAATCGGATCTGTTGACGTATTCCGTGGCGTGACATCATGCCACAGCCAGGCTCTTTATTCATTTTATTGTTCACCTCAGCGCGTTTAGCGAGGCGGCTTCCTTGGCACGTCTTGTCAAAGCAGAGACCGTGTCCCCTTATTTCGGGATTCTCATCAATACGGGTGTGGGTAACCCAACCGCGCCATTAACCGCGGCGCTTGGGGGATAAGCGAGTTTTATTAGGCCGGTGGGGAGCTCGTAGTTTTGGCCGCCCATATAAGGGGATAAGAATCTGCCCTTTCCATTCACACCCTCTTCCTCCTCTGCTTATCCGTCCCAGCGCGCTCGAGCTCCATCGCCCAAGCCCGCACTCCCCACCTCAACCTTCTCCAACCATGTCAGGAGCGGGAGGTAGATGGATGGCCTGCTCCGTCACAGAGGGACAAATCAAAAACCCGAGGAAGGCCGGATACTTGTCTAACAACATCGCGCACCGGCTCCCAGATGCGGGGCAACTCATCCCCACCCCCAGGCCCCATGAGAGGGTTGTTTTTCTTCCCCATTTCCTCCGCGGACTGGGTTTTCCTCTTCACCCGTTCGTCCGGGGGCTCATGTTCTATTACGGCCCGGACTTCCATGACCTGGCCCCGAACTTCATCCTCAATATCTCGCCGTTTATCATCGTGTGTGAGGCCTTCTTCCGCATCCAGCCCCACTTTGGCCTATGGCTGAAGATCTTCAGCGTCAAGCCGAAGGTCGTGCAAGGCCGACAGGCAGAATGCGGAGGCGCCATGGTGGGCAAGATAGCCAACGTCACCTGGCTCGAGGGTGCCTTCGTGGAAACCATCAACGGGTGGCAATCTTGGTGGTTTTATATTACCGAGCCGCGTGACCCTAAATGGGCAGCGGCCCCTGAATTTCGATCCGGCATCCCCACCCGGCTCACATCTTGGAAAGAGACAGGCCTGTCGTGGGGCAATCCGGAAGAGGTGACCGGACTCCAAACTTGCGCCCGAGACCTGGTGGCCAAGAAGGTCAAACTTGTCAACGTGGTCCAGGTCATGCTCTTCCGCTGGATCCTCCCATGTCAATGACGGGACTTCAATTTGTGGGAGTTCGACCCGTCCCGGCACCAGACTCTATCCCGGCTCTTCGAAACGAAGCACGAGGACGCCTGGAAGGTGCTTTTCAAAAGCTCCGAGGTCTCCCCTCCCATCATCGAGGATCGCGGGTTCTGCGCCAAACGTCATGCCTCCGAAGTAAGCTTACCTTTAGTCCCTTACGGGATATCCGCATTTCATAGTGTGACTTTATGTGGGATCTAAACTCCCGTTCCTTTGACAGGATTGGAAGAGGACATCCGGACAGTTTGACTGTCCGGCCCCTTTGCCCGAAGGCCCAGTAGACGCACACTTAGCGAAGCTACTGGTTCTGGCACCCCATGTGGTGCCGGAGAAGAAGGCCAAGGAGAAGGCCACGGGGACCCGAAAGAGTTCCCGGCGCCCGGTGTTGTCGGATTTGCCCGACGGCTCCAACGCGCCCTCCGCCTCCGAAGATGAGGAGGAGGAAGAAGAAGATGCCTCCCCCCCTCCAATGGGGGGAGGAAAGAAGAGAAAGGCCGCCCCAACTAGGGAAGCCGAAGGGTCCAAGAAGGGAAGCCCCTTCTGCCGGACTACGCCCCCGACGCCGAAGACGGCGAGGAGGACTGGCCCTCTAGGGTCAAGCCCCTGGCAAAATCGTAAGTGTCCGGCTACCCGAATGACTTATTGCACTCCTTTATTATTTGATAGCTTCTAACACCGAAGCTAATCATACAGTCCGCCTAGAGCTCAGCTTGGCGATTCGTCGAGCGGATCTCTGAATTCGTCGGATGTGAATAGCGCTTCACTTCCAACGGCCTCCTCCCCTCTCCTTACAGACGGCGCGGAGGTGGAGTCCCGTAGGGGACAAAACCAGGAGGAGGTGGTCCTGGAAGCACCACAAGGCGACCTTCCGGACTCCCAACCCAAAGGGGGTAAAACCCCGGAGGGATCTAATTCCGGCCCCGGGCCGGACACTGCTCCGGAACCATCAGTGGTTCCAGAGCCCGACAGGCGGCGCCTTCACAAGAAGGGCAAGTCCGCGACGCCAGCGACTTCCGTCTACCCGAAGGGGCCGGACAATTTGCCGGAGGCGCTCAACGGCGCCTCTATCGACGAAGAACACCGCACTGTTATGAGTGCGGTGATTCAGAAGGTTCAGTCTGCCAAGAGCGGGCTGACGGAAGCCTGCACAAGCTTGTTAACGGGCTTTGAGGTATGTGTTCAAAAACATATATAAAAAATGTTACCGCATAGACAGTAGCCCCTGATGCTTAGTTCGGTGTTCGGAAAGAAAAGCCGAACTGAGGATCTTAAAAGATATACGCAGGAGTCTAATAGAAATATGTCAATATGGGAATGCAGGCTGCGCTGCTGACCTCTACCGCACTGACTGAGGAGGTCAATGCCTTGAAGGAAAGCCTCGAGCGGTCCGAGAGCGAGCTCGGCCGTGCCAAGAAGCATCTCGAGGATAAAGAGGGTATGTAGCACCTCCTGTAAATGTATATGGAAATACTTGGTTGCATAATAATAACAGGACCAACGTTAATGTTGCAGGAGCCGTGACCGAGGTGGCGACCCTGAAAGAGGCGGTTTTGAAGGCCGAAAAGAGTGCGGCCTTGGAGCGCACCGAGCAAGAGAAGCAGGAGGCGCGGGTGACGGAGGTGCGGCAAGAGCTCCAGGCTCTCGTGGAAAAACACGAGAGTTTGAAGCATGACTCGAAGACTCGAGAGTCCGAGCTTGCCTTGGCTCTTGAGAGTGCCAAGATCTCTAAGGCCGAAGCCCAGAAGACCCTTCAGGAGATCGAGGCGATGAAGAAGATAGTGGCGGGTAAGGCATTCTTTATGCAAAGCAAAAATATAAAAGTTAATTATCTGCTACTTACCCGAATCCGGAGCTCTCCAGGAGCGTTCGTCGATCTGCCCCGTAGTGTGTCTGATGCCGCCGCATACTACCGGGCCGAAGAGGGGAGCTCGACGGAAAAAGTGTTCTGGTCTCAGTATGCTGAGGCCGAACATCCGGTGCCCCTGAGCGACCAGCTGAAGCAGCTGGTTGAGCTCCACAAGGTGGCCGAACAGGCCATGAAGGGCCTCATAGCTCGGCTGTGGCCTGGAGAAGTCATGCCTGGGAGCTACTTCGGTCTGGTGCGGCGGCTGGTGGACGCGTGTCCGTGGATTGAGGTCGTCAAGCGCTCCGTTTGTATTGAAGGTGCCCGTCGGGCCCTTGCCCGTGCTAAGGTGCACTGGGGCAAGCTAGACGCGGAGAAGCTGTTGACGGACGCGCCACCGCCGGGCAAGGAGTATCGTACGCCCGAAATGTATTATAATGGCGTTCTGAAGGGTGCCCGCCGCATAGCGGATGAGTGCTCCAAAGATGTAATTTTTGAGTAAACTCGCATTTGTTATCCTGTACGCTGAAGCTTTGTTCATATGCGTTAAGCAACGCTTGTTAATTTAAAATATTACCTTCTGTGCGGCCGTTTATCAAATCTGAGAGATGCAAGTCATCGGCTTCGACCCCCATGCCACGAGTGCTGGGGTGTTCGGGATAAACCTGAGCGCTCTTGTTCCCATTCTTGGGTCCATCTAGGGAGGCGTTCAGCACAACGAACCAGGCCGTCGGACTTATAATGCTTTATCACTCTCACTTAGCCATAGAATTCTATAATTTTAAATTTCGGCGAAGCCCCTAGTATTCGGAAGACCGAGTTCGGGGCGCTATCCACGCCTAGGCCGGATAAGTCCGGTTCCTCGCTTGAAGCGGCATAAGTCTTTAAGGACTCGAAAAAACCTCGCGAACAGCGACCGGTCTCTCGCACTATCATGACAGTCAGTTTTAGCTTTCTCTACTGAGGTGTTAACCCAGCTCAACTGGGGCACAATCGCAGTAGTTCTCCCAGCGCTACCTTAGCCAACAATGCGGAATTTAAGGTACCAAAACATGGGAGCCGGGCAAACCCAACTATTGACCAAAGGCATGATTCGGAGCCGATGCATATAGTGCTATAAGTTCGGGGTGCCGCACTTGTTAGAGTGTTCAGTCTTCTCACACCATGTTATGGGGTGTTGTAAGCCCCTGGTGTATTATCCGTACCAAAGTGTACGGTTGCATAGTGTCATGACTGAACATATTTGCATATAAAAATAGATAAGTACAATAATAGGTAAGAGCTATATATTGTTTATTAAAAAAGGGCTGCTGCGAAAGCAGAACGATACAAAAAGTGCGGTAAGCAAGAGATGGGAGTATTTGACATATTCCCCTTCAGGGGCAAGCTGCAGGATTGTAAGAGAAACAGGTATTAAACTCGTTATAGAGACCACCTTGACTTTTGACGTAGCTTGCTTCCTCCCTGGCTATTGCATCGTTGGTTCGGCGATAGTATTGCCGGACAGGCCTTCCGAATAGTTGGGTCCTGAAGTGTGTGAAAAAGGAAAACGGCGAAATAGGGAGCCCCCTAGTGCGGTTAAGCCGCATTCTGGGCGTGCCGTTGTTGTGCCCCTCCCCTTATGCCCATGGTATCTCTAAGGCGTAATTATGTATGCGTGGTACCAGCATTGCCATTTGGCGGGGGCTGGGGTCGGGGCCGCACTGCTATGCTTGCTCGGAACATGCAAGCCGGATTTGTTGTAGGTTACTTCAGGCTCGCTTGACGTTGTCCGGACGTTTGGCGCCTGGATTGGAGAACTGCCTTGAGAGGCCACTCTGTACTTCCGCCGCCAGGGCCGCCGTGTGCTCCTCCGTTCGGAGAGAGCGTTCTGTGTTTCCATTTACCGTGATGACTCCGCGAGGTCCTGGCATCTTGAGCTTGAGATATGCGTAGTGCGGCACCACATTGAATTTTGCAAATGCGGTTCGTCCGAGCAGGGCGTGATAGCCGCTGCGAAATGGGACTATGTCGAAGATTAACCCCTCGCTCCGAAAGTTATCCGGTGATCCGAAGACCACCTCGAGTGTGACCGAGCCCGTACAGCTGGCTTCAACCCCTGGTATGACACCTTTGAAGGTTGTCTTTGTGGGTTTAATCCTTGAAGGATCGATGCCCATTTTTCGCACTGTGTCCTGGTAAAGCAGGTTCAGGCTACTGCCGTCGTCCATTAGGACTCTGGTAAGGTGAAATCCGTAGATAATTGGGTCTAGGACCAGATGCGGCGAATCCGCCGTGACGGATGCTGGTGGGATGGTCCCCTCGATCGGAAGTGATCGGGCAGGAGGACCATGGGTTGAACTTTGGGGCGACTGGCTCCAGCGCATAGACGTCCTTGAGAGCACGCTTCCGCTCCCTTTTGGGGATGTGGTTGCGTATATCATATTCACCGTCTGAACTTGCGGGGGAAATCCCTTCTGTCCTTTGTTGTTCGGCGTCCGGGGCCCCTCCTCGTCATTGCTATGTAGCCCCTTGTCTCTGGTTTCGGCACTTATCTTGCCTGCCTGCTTGAACACCCAACAATCCCTGTTGGTGTGATTGGCTGGCTGTTCGGAGGTGCCGTGTATCTGGCACGAGCGATCAAGTATCCGGTCTAAGCTGGATGGGCCCTGAGGGTTTCGTTTGAATGACTTCTTCCACTGACCCGGTTTAGAGCCTCTGAATCCGGCATTGACTGCCGTATCTTCAGTATTGTCGCCGTTAATGCGGCGCTTATGCTTGTTGCGGCGTGACCTGCCGTTGTTATCCTTGTTATCCGAATTGCCGGGGCTCTTGCTTATGTTATTGCTACGAGCTAGCCAGCTGTCTTCTCCCGCACAGAAGCGGGTCATGAGTGTCGTGAGGGCTGCCATAGACTTCGGCTTTTCCTGTCCTAGGTGCCGGGCAAGCCATTCGTCTCGGATGTTGTGCCTGAAGGCTGCGAGGGCCTCGGCGTCCGGACAATCGACTATTTGGTTTTTCTTTCTTAGGAACCATGTCCAGAATTGTCTGGCCGATTCCTCTGGTTGCTGGATTATGTGGCTTAGGTCATCGGCGTCTGGTGGTCGCACATACGTGCCCTGGAAGTTGTCAAGGAATGCGGATTCCAGGTCCTCCCAACAACTGATTGACTCTGCTGGCAGGCTATTAAGCCAATGTCGAGCTGGTCCTTTAAGCTTGAGCGGGAGGTATTTGATGGCGTGTAGATCATCGCCACGGGCCATGTGGATGTGAAGGAGATAATCCTTGATCCATACCGCGGGATCTGTTGTGCCATCGTATGATTCGATGTTTACAGGTTTGAAGCCCTCGGGGATTTGATGATCCATTACTTCGTCTGTGAAGCATAGTGGGTGTGCGGCGCCCCTGTACTGAGCTATATCGTGACGCAGCTCGGACGAGCTTGGTTTGCTGTATTCGGCCGGGCCATACTTATTATGTCCGGCGTGACGGCTAGCGTCACGTGAAGCGGGGCGCCCATGCGATCCGTAGATCGATCTTGTTTGCCTTGCCTTATTTTCCAAGATGTCTCGCAGGTCTGTTGCGTCTCCCCGTACTTTGGTATGTTTTGAGCGGTGTCGGGTGCGGCTTGGGTCGAGGGCCTGAAGGCCTCTCTATCGCGGCCATGGGGTGGCCGATCAGGCGCATCGTACGCTGGTGATGTAGGTTTAGTTGCCTCCTCCTCAAGTTGGGGAAGCAGCCTGCGCTTCGGGTAGCTCTTGGATGGGCGTTCTAGTTTATACTCTTCGGCCGCCAGGACTTCGGTCCATCTGTCGGCTAGCAAGTCTTGGTCAGCTCTAAGCTGCTGCTGTTTCTTCTTGAGGCTGCTTGCCGTGGCTACGAGTCTGCGTTTGAAACGCTCTTGCTTGACGGGATCCTCTGGCATGACGAATTCATTGTCGTCGACGCTTGCCTCGTCTTCGGAGGGAGGCATGTAATTGTCGTCCTCATCCTCTTTGTCGGCCGCTCTCTCACGGGGGCTGGCTCCTTCGTTCTCCTGCACTGAATCCTGCTGGAGGGGGTTGTCTTCGGCACCGTCCGGCGTATTGTTATCTCCGGTGCCGGAATCGCCGTTTTTGCTTTGGCGGGACTTAGAGCAGCGCCGCTGACATCGGCGCTTGGGTTGCTTCTTGGAGGGGTCATCCTCCATTTGCTCCTCGCCATCCCCCGCTTTATGGGTGTCCACCATGTATATGTCATATGACGCGGTGGCTTTCCAGTTCCCTATAGGCACTGGTTCTTGATCGTCTCCTTCATCGGCGTCCATGCCGTCGATGTCTTCGGAGTCGAAGTTGAGCATGTCGGTTAAATCGTCGACAGTGGCTACAAAGTGGGTGGTGGGTGGGCTACAAATTTCTTCGTCGTCCGCGTCCCAACCGTGTTGGCCGTAGTCCGGCCAGGGCTCTCCTGACAAATAGAGAGACTTTAACGAATTCAGGATGTTGCCGAAAGGTAAGTGCTGAAAGACATCCACGGCGGTGAACTCCATGACCGGAGCCCAATCGGGCTTAACCGGGAGAGGTGCAGGATTTACGGAGTCCGGATCGGAGTCCGGCACCTCGAAGTCATGGGCCGTGCGAGGGACTAGGATGGTATCCGGCTCTATCATCGTAGAGATTGCAGTTTCCGGGGTGGCGTCTAACCATCCGTCCCCGACTGGCGTAGTGGGCTCCGAGCTAATGGTCGGAGCGGACACCGGAGAGATGCTCTGGGCGTTGTCCGATGACAGAGCTAAATCGTGCCCATCATGACAGTGCGGCGCGCCCGGTTGTGGCTCGAATCCGTCGAAGATCAAGTCGCCGCAGATGTCGGCCGTGTAGTTCAAGCTTCCAAACCTGACCTAATGGCCAGGCGCGTAGCTCTCGATCTGCCCCAGATGGCCGAACGAGTCAGCCCGCAGTGCGAAGCCGCCGAATACGAAGATCTGTCCGGGGAGAAAAGTCTCATCCCGGACCGCATCGCGATTGACGAGTGAAGAAGCCATCGGGCCTAAAAGGCGACGACACAGAGGAATTCTCAATGAAAGCACCAATGTCGGTGTCAAAACCGGCGGATCTCGGGTAGGGGGTCCCGAACTGTGCGTCTAGGCGGATGGTAACAGGAGACAAGGGACACGATGTTTTTACCCAGGTTCGGGCCCTCTCGATGGAGGTAAAACCCCACTGCTGCTTGATTAATATTGATGATATGGGTAGTACAAGAGTAGATCTACCACGAGATCGGAGTGGCTAAACCCTAGAATCTAGCCTATGGTATGATTGTTGTTCGTTCTACGGACTAAAACTCTCCGGTTTATATAGACACCGGAGAGGGCTAGGGTTACACAGAGTCGGTTACAATGGGAGGAGATCTTCATATCATATCGCCAAGCTTGCCTTCCACGCCAAGGAAAGTCCCATCCGGACACGGGACAGAGTCTTCAATCTTGTATCTTCATAGTCCAGGAGTCCGGCCAAAAGGTCTTAGTCCGGCCATCCGAACACCCCCTAATCCAGGACTCCCTCACCCCGGGGAACTAATGGGCCTCGATGGGCCCTAGTGGAGAGAGAGAGAGAGAGGGGCCAGCCAGGGCATGCTGCACGCCCCCTCCCCTTGAGTCTGAATAGGACAAGGAAGGGGGGCGGGGCGCCCCCTTGCCTTCCCTCTCTCCCTCTCCTTCCTTCCCCCTCCCTTCCCCAAGTTGGAAACCTACTAGGAATAAGATTCCTAGTAGGAATCCTACTTGGGGCGCGCCCTATAGGGGTCGGCCGGCCTCCCCCCTTGCTCCTTTATATACGGGGGCAGAGGGGCACCCTAGAACACACAAGTTGACAATTGTTTTATCCGTGTATGGTGCCCCCCTCCACAGTTACACACCTCAGTCATATCATCATAGTGCTTAGGCAAAGCCCCGTTTCGGTAACTTCATCATCACCGTCACCATGCCGTCGTGCTGACGAGACTCTCCCTCGGCCTCAACTGGATCAAGAGTGCGAGGGACGTCTCCGAGCTGAACGTGTGCTGAACGCGGAGGTGCCGTACGTTCAGTGCTTGGATCGGTTGGATCGCGAAGACGTTTGACTGCATCAACCGCGTTAACTAAACGCTTCCACTTTCGGTCTACGAGGGTATGTGGACACACTCTCCCCTCTCGTTGCTATGCATCTCCTAGATAGATCTTGCGTGACCGTAGGAAAATTTTGAAATTAATGCATTCCCCAACGGTGGCATCCGAGCCAGGTCTATGCGCTGATGTTATATGCACGAGTAGAAGACAAAGAGTTGTGGGCGATAATAGTCATACTACTTACCAGCATGTCATACTTTGATTCAGCACTATTGTTGGATGAAGCGGCTCAGACAGACATTATGCGTACGCTTACGCGAGACTGGTTCTTCTAACGTGCTTTGCACATAGGTGGCTGGTGAGTGTCTGTTTCTCCAACTTTAGTTGAATCGAGTGTGGCTACGCCCGGTCCTTGTTGAAGGTCAAAACAACACACTTGACGTTGTGGTTTTGATGCATCAGTAAGAACGTTCTTGCTATAAGCCCGTAGCAGCAATGTAAAACTTGCAACAACAAAGTAGAGTACGTCTAACTTGTTTTTGCAGGGCTTGCTGTGATGTGATATGGTCAAGCATGACGTGATATAAACTGTTGTATGAGATGATCATGTTTTGTAACAAAGTTATCGGCAACTGGCAGAAGCCATATGGTTGTCGCTTTATTGTATGCAATGCAATCGCCATGTAATTGTTTTACTTTATCACTAAGCGGTAGCGATAGTCGTAGTAACAATAGGTGGCGAGACGACAATGATGCTACGATGGAGATCGAGGTGTCGCGTCGGTGACGTTGGAGATCATGACGTTGCTTCGGTGATGGAGATCATGAGCACAAGATGATGATGGCCATATCAAGTCACATATTTTGATTACATGTAATGTTTATCTTTTATGCTTCTTATTTTGCTTAGTTTGGCGGTAGCATTATAAGATGACCCCTTACTAAATTTCAAGGTATAAGTGTTCTCCCTGAGTATGCACCATTGTGACAGTTCTTCGTGCTAAAACACCACGTGATGATCGGGTATGATAGGCTCTACGTTCACATACAATGGGTGCAATCCAGTTTTGCACACGCAGAATACTTGGGTTAAACTTGACGAGCCTAGCATATGCAGATATGGCCTCGGAACACTGGAGACCAAAAGGTCGAGCGTGAATCATATAGTAGATATGATCAACATAGAGATGTTTACCATTGAAAACTACTCCATCTCACGTGATGATCGGACATGGTTTAGTTGATATGGATCACGTGATCATTTAGATGACTAGAGGGATGTCTATCTAAGTGGGAGTTCTTAAGTAATATGATTAATTGAACTTTAATTTATCATGAACTTAGTCCTGATAGTATTTTGCAAATTATGTTGTAGATCAATAGCTCGCGTTGTAGATTCCCTTTATTTTTGATATGTTCCTAGAGAAAAATAAGTTGAAAGATGATAGTAGCAATGATGCGGACTGGGTCTGTGATCTGAGGTTTATCCTCATTGCTGCACAGAAGAATTATGTCGTTGATGCACCGCTAGGTGATAGACCTATTGCAGGAGCAGACACACACTTATGAACGTTTGGCTAGCTCAACGTGATGACTACTTGATACTTTAGTGCACCATGCTTTACGGCTTAGAACCGGTACTTCAAAAACGTTTTTGAAATGTCACGGAGCATATGAGATGTTCCAAGAGCTGAAATTGGTATTTCAGACTCATGCCCGTGTCAAGAGGTATGAGACCTCTGACAAGTACTTTGCCTAAAAGATGGAAGGGAATTGCTCAACTAGTGAGCATGTGCTTAGAATGTCTGGGTACTACAATCACTTGAATCAAGTGGGAGTTAATCGTCCAGATAAGATAGTGATTGACAGAGTTCTCTAGTCACCATCACCAAGTTACTAGAACTTTGTGATGAACTATAGTATGCAAGGGATGACAAAAAACGATTCCTAAGCTCTTCGTGATGCTAAAATCGACGAAGGTAGAAATCAAGAAAGAGCATCAAGTGTTGATGATTAAACAAGACCACTAGTTTCAAGAAAAGGGCAAAGGTAAGAAAAGGAACTTCGAGAAGAATGGCAAGCAAGTTGTCACTCATGTGAAGAAGCCCAAAGGTGGACCTAAGCCTGAAACTGAGTGCTTCTACTGCAAAGGAAATGGTCACTGGGAGCGGAATTACCCCAAACATTTGGCGGATAAGAAGGATGGCAAAGTGAACATAGGTATATTTGATATACATGTCATTGATGTGTACCTTACTAGTGTTTATAGTAGCCCCTGGGTATTTGATACTTGTTTGATTGCTAATATTAGTAACTCGAGACAGGAGTTATAGAATAAACAGAGACTAGTTGAGGGTGAAGTGACGATGTGTTTTGGAAGTAGTTCCAAGATTGATATGATCATCATCGCTTACCCCCTATACTTTCGGGATTAGTGTTGAACCTAAATAAATGTTATTTGGTGTTTGCATTGAGCATGAATATGATTAGATCATGTTTATTGCAATACGGTTATTCATTTAAGACCGAGGATAATTGTTATTCTGTTTACATGAATAAAATCTTCTATGGTCATACACCCAATATTGATGGTTTATTGAATCTCGACTGTAATGATACACATAATATTGATGCCAAAAGATGCAAAGTTGATAATGATAGTGCAACTTATTTGTGGCACTGCCGTTTGGATCATATCGATGTAAAGCGCATGAAGAAACCCCATCAAGATTGACTTTTGGAATAACTTCATTATGAATCATTTGGTACTTGCGAAACGTGCCTTATGGGCAAGATGACTAAAACTCCGTTCTTCGAAACAACGGAACGAACTACTGACTTATTGGAAATAATACATATCGATGTATGCGGCCCAATGAGTGTTGATGCTCGTGGCGGGTATCATTATTTTCTGACCTTCATAGATGATTTAAGCAGATATGGGCATATCTACTTAACAAAACACAAGTCTGAAACATTTGAAAAGTTCAAAGAATTTCAGAGTGAAGTGGATAATCATCAGAACAAGAAAATAAAATTTCTACGATCTGATCGTGGAGGAGAATATTTGAGTTACGAGTTTGGCCTTCCTTTAAAACAATGTGGAATAGTTTCACAGCTCACGTCACCTGGAACAACCACAACGTAATGGTGTGTTCGAACGTCGTAACCACACTTAATTGGATATGGTGCGATCTATGATGTCTCTTACCGGTTTACCACTATCGTTTTGGGGTTATGTATTAGAGACAACCGCATTCACTTTAAATAGGGCACCATAAAAATCCATCGAGACGACGCCTTATGAACTATTGTTTGGCAAGAAACGAAATTTGTCGTTTCTTAAAGTTTGGGGCTGCGATGCTCATGTAAAAAAGCTTCAACCTGATAAGCTCGAACCCAAATCGGAGAATTGCGTCTTCATAGGATACCCAAAGGAAACTGTTGGGTACACCTACTATCACAGATCCGAAGGCAAGATATCCATTGCTAAGAATGGAACCTTTCTAGAGAAGGAGTTTCTCTCGAAAGAAGTGAGTGGGAGGAAAGTAGATCTTGATGAGGTAATTGTACCTTCTCCTGAATTGGAAAGTAGTTCATCATAGAAATCAGTTCTGATGATTCCTACACCAATTAGCGAGGAAGCTAATGATGATGACCATGAAACTTTAGATCAAGTTACTACAGAACCTTGTAGGTTTTCCAGAGTACGGTCCGCACCAGAGTGGTACGGTAATCCTATTTTGAAAGTCATGTTACTAGACCATGATGAACCTATGAACTATGAGGAAGCAATGATGAGCTCAGATTTCGCGAAATGGCTTGAGGCCATGAAATCTGAGATGGGATCCATGTATGAGAAGAAAGTGTGGACTTTGGTGGACTTGTCCGATGATCGGCAAGCCATATTAAATAAATGGAACTTCAAGAGGAAGACGGACACTGATAGTGGTGTTACTATCTACAAAACTCGACTTGTCGCAAAAAGGTTTTTGACAAGTTCAAGGTGTTGTCTACAATGATATTTTCTCAACTGTAGTGATGCTTAAATCCGTCCGAATCATGTTAGCAGTTGCCATATTTTATGAAATCTGGCAAATGGATGTCAAAACTGCATTCCTTAAATGAATATTTCTTAAAGAAGAGTTGTATATGATGCAACCAAAAGGTGTCGATCCTAAAGGTACTAACAAGGTGTGCAAGCTCCAACGATCCATCTATGGACTGGTGCAAACATCTCAGAGTTGGAATATACGCTTTGATGAGTTGATCAAAGCATATGGTTTTATATAGATTTTTGGAGAAACCTGTATTTACAAGAAATTGAGTGGGAGCTCTGTAGCATTTCTAATATTATATGTGGATGACATATTGTTGATTGGAAATGATACATAATTTCTGGATAGCATAAAGAGATACTTGAATAAGAGTTTTTCAAAGAAAGACCTCGGTGAAGCTGCTTACGTATTGGGCATCAAGATCTATAAAGATAGATCAAGACGCTTGATAAGATTTTTCAATGTATATATACCTTGACAAGTTTTTGAAAGAGTTCAAAATGGATCAGTCAAAGACGGAGTTCTTGTCTGTATTACAAGGTGTAAAGTTGAGTAAGACTCAAAGCTCGGCCACAACAGAAAATAGAAAGAGAATGAAAGTCATTCCCTATGCCACAGTCATAGGTTCTATAAAGTATGTTGTGCTGTGTACCAGACCTATTGTGTACCCTGCCCTGAGTTTAGCAAGGGAGTACAATTTTGATCTAGGAGTAGATCACTGGCGGTCAAAATTATCCTTAGTGAGGACTAAGGAAATATTTCTCGATTATGGAGGTGATAAAGAGTTCGTCGTAAAAAGTTACGTCGATGCAAGCTTTTACACCGATCCAGATGCCTCTAAGTGTCAATCTAGATACATATTGAAAATGGGAGCAATTAGCTAGAGTAGCTCCATGCAGAGTATTGTAGACATGGAATATTGGCAAAATACATACGACTCTGAATGTGACAGACCTGTTGACTAAACTTCTCATGAGCAAAACATGATCACACCTTAGTACTCTTTGGGTGTTAATCACATAGCAATGTGAACTAGATTATTGATTGTAGTAAACCCTTTGGGTGTTGGTCACATGGCGATGTGAACTATGGGTGTTAATCACATACAGATGTGAACGATTGGTGTTAAATCACATGGCAATGTGAACTAAATAATTGACTCTAGTGCAAGTGGGAGACTGAAGGAAATATGCCCTGGAGGTAATAATAAAGTTATTATTTATTTCCTTAATTCATGATAAATGTTTATTATTCATGCTAGAATTGTATTAACTGGAAACTTAGTACATGTGTGAATAAATAGAAAAAACATATAGTCCCTAGTATGCCTCTACTTGACTAGCTCGTTAATCAAAGATGGTTATGTTTCCTAACCATAGACATGTGTTGTCATTTGATGAACGGGATCACATCATTAGTATAATGATGTGATGGACATGACCCATCCGTTAGCTTAGCATTATGATCGT
The DNA here is from genome assembly GCF_018294505.1 of Triticum aestivum. Taxonomy (NCBI): domain Eukaryota; kingdom Viridiplantae; phylum Streptophyta; class Magnoliopsida; order Poales; family Poaceae; genus Triticum; species Triticum aestivum. Next base: position 560,721,178 of record NC_057804.1, read on the forward strand.
GTTAGTTTCATTGCTACTTCTTTCTTCATGACTTATACAAGTTCCTCAGATTATGAGATTATGCAACTCCCGAATACCGGAGGAACACTTTGTGTACTACCAAACGTCACAACGTAAATGGGTGATTATAAAGGTGCTCTATAGGTGTCTCCGAAGGTGTTTGTTGGGTTGTCATAGATCGAGATTAGGATTTGTCACTCCGTGTTTCGGAGAAGTATCTCTGGGCCGTCTCGGTAATACTCATCACTATAAGCCTTGCAAGCATTGTGACTAATGAGTTAGTTGCAGGATGAAGTATTACGGAACGAGTAAAGAGACTTTCCGGTAACGAGATTGAACTAGGTATTGAGATACCGACGATCGAATCTCGGGCAAGTAACATACCGATGACAAAGGGAACAACGTATGTTGTTATGCGGTTCGACCGATAAAGATCTTAGTAGAATATGTAGGAACCAATATGAGCATCCAGGTTCCGCTATTGGTTATTGACCGGAGACGTGTCTCGGTCATGTCTACATAGTTCTCAAACCCGTAGGGTCCGCACGCTTAACGTTCGATGACGATTGGTATTATGAGTTTATGTGATATGTTGTACCAAAAATTGTTCGGTATCCCGAATGTGATCATGGACATGACGAGGAGTCTCGAAGTGGTCGAGACATAAAGATTGATATATTGGACGACTATATTTGGACACAAGAAGTGTTCCAAAGAAGTTTTGGATAAAACCGGAGTGCCGGAGGGTTACCGGAAACCCCCGGGGAACTAATGGGCCTCGATGGGCCCTAGTGGAGAGAGAGAGAGGGGCCGGCCAGGTCAGGCCGTGATAGGTCTCCAATGTATCTATAATTTTTGATTGTTCCATGCTATTATATTACCTGTTTTGGATGTTCTTGGGCTTTATTTTACACATTTATATCATTTTTGGGACTAACCTACTAACCGGAGGCCCAGCCCGTATTGTTGGTTTTTTGCCTATTTCAGTATTTTGAAGAAAAGGAATATCAAACGGAGTCCAAACGGAATGAAACTTTTGGGAGCGTGATTTTTGGAACGAACGTGATCTAGAGGACTTGGAGTGCAAGTCAAGAAGTAGCCGAGGCGACCACGAGATAGGAGGGCGTGCCCACCACTTCTGGGCGCGCCCCTGTCTCGTGGGCCCCTCAGGTGTCCACTGACGTACTTCTTCCTCCTATATAAGCCTACATACCTCGAAAACATCCAGGGATCCACCGAAGAAATATTTCCGCCACCGTAACCTTCTGTATCCGCGAGATCCCATCTTGGAGCCGTCGCTGGCGTTCTGCTGGAGGGGGAATCCACCACATAGGGCTTCTACATCAACACCATAGCCCCTCCGATGAGTTGTGAGTAGTTTACCACAGACCTTTGGGTCCATAGTTATTAGCTAGATGGCTTCTTCTCTCTTTTTGGATCTCAATACAATGTTCTCCCCTCTCTTGTGGAGATCTATTCGATGTAAACTCTTTTTGCGGTGTGTTTGTCGAGAGCCGATGAATTATGGGTTTATGATCAAGTTTATCTATGAATAATATTTGAATCTTCTCTGCATTCTTTTATGTATGATTGAGTTATCTTTGCAAGTCTCTTCAAATTATCGGTTTGGTTTGGCCTACTAGATTGATCTTTCTTGCCATGGGAGAAGTGCTTAGCTTTGGGTTCAATCTTGCGGTGTCCTTACCCAGTGACAGAAAGGGTTGCAAGGCACGTACTGTATTGTTGCCATCAAGGATAAAAAGATGGGGTTTATATCATATTGCATGAGTTTATCCCTCTACATCATGTCATCTTGCTTAATGCGTTACTCTGTTCTTTATGAACTTAATACTCTAGATGCAGGTAGGTGTTGGTCGATGTGTGGAGTAATAGTAGTAGATGCAGGCAGGAGTCGGTCTACTTGTTGCGGACGTGATGCCTATATACATGATCATGCCTAGATAATCTCATAATTATTCGCTTTTCATCAATTGCTCGACAGTAATTTGTTCACCCACCGTAATACTTATGCTATCTTGAGAGAATCCTCTAGTGAAACCTATGGCCCCCGGGTCTATCCTTTATCATATAAGCTTTCAATCTACTTTTATTTGCATCTTTATTTTCTGCATCTATATTATAAAATACCAAAAATATATTTATCTCTATCAGATCTCACTTTCGCAAGTGGCCGTGAAGGGATTGACAACCCCTTTATAGCATTGGTTGCGAGTTCTTTGTTTGTTTGTGTAGGTTCGTGGGACTTGTGAGGAGCCTCCTACTGGATTGATACCTTGGTTCTCAAAAACTGAGGGAAATACTTAAGCTATTGTGCTGCATCACCCTTTCCTCTTCAAGGAAAACCAACACAAGCTCAAGACGTAGTAAGAAGGATTTCTGGCATCGTTGCCAGGAAGGTCTTCGCTCAAGTAAAGACATACCAAGTACCCATCACAAACTCATCTCCCTCGCATTTACATTATTTGCCATTTGCCTCTCGTTTTCCTCTCCCCCACTTCACCCTTGCCGTTTTATTCGCCCTCTCTTTCCCAATCTCCTCTCTCTTTCGCTTGCCTTTTTCTGTTTACTTGTGTGCCTATTTGTCCTTATGGCTTTGCTTAAGAGTACCGACCACCTTCTTAGAAGGTTGGGAGAAATTGAATCAAATATTAGAAGCTTTATGAATTTGCAATTTGAGCATAATAATTTCTTCAGAAAAGAGCTTAAAGAACAAAAACGTTTTTTGGGTTTTATGAATAAGGAGCTTGATGATATGAATAAAGAATTTTATGGTGTGAACTCTCAATTTACTCGGCTTGAAAATGCTATAGCCAAGATTTCTGATAAGCAAGCTACCTTAGTCAATAAGATGGCTGCCAAACTAGAAAAATTAGATGAAAATAATGATGAAGATCTTAAAGTTATTGATGTGTCCCCTATTAGATCTTTGTTCTGCAATATGAACTTGATAATAATGGGACTGGAGATGAGTCAACTTTATTTAGAAGGCATCTCAATAATTTGGAGTTTTTACATCTTGATGCTAAAATTGGTAAAAGTGGGATTGGAGAGGTCATGACTTTAAATAGTATTGAACCCATTATCTTGGATTTCAAGGAATTTGATTATAATAATTGTTCTTTAGAAAGTTGTATTTCCTTGTTGCAATCCATTGTTAATTCTCCTCATGCTTATAGTCAGTATAAAGCTTTTACCAAGCATATCTTTGATGCCTTGATGCAATCTTTTGATGAAAAATTTAATTTGGAAGTTTCTATACCTAGAAAACTTAATGATGAGTGGGAACCTACTATAAAGATTAGAATTAAAGATCATGAGTATTTTGCTTTGTGTGATTTGGGTGCTAGTGTTTCCACGATTCCGAAAACTTTATGTGATATTCTAGGTTTCCATGATCTTGATGATTGCTCTTTAAATTTGCACCTTGCGGATTCCACCATTAAAAAGCCAATGGGAAGAATCAATGATGTTCTAATTGTTGCAAATAGAAATTTGGTGCCCATTGATTCTATCGTTCTTGATATAGATTGCAATCTTTCTTGCCCTATTATTCTTGGTAGACCTTTCCTTAGAACTATTGGTGCGATTATTGATATGAAGGAAGGGAATATTAGATTTCAATTTCCATTAAAGAAAGGCATGGAACACTTTCCAAGAAAGAAAGTCAAATTAACTTATGAATCTATCATGCGAGCTACCTATGAACCAAGTGCCAAAGATGGCACTCTTAGATCTATCTTCGCTTTTATGCCTAGCTAGGGGCGTTAAACGACAACGCTAGTTGGGAGGCAACCCAATTTTCTGTGTGTTTTTTGTTTTTGTTTCTATTTAGTAATAAATTTTGCATCTACTTTCTGCTTAGATGTGTTTTCATGTTTTATTTAGTGTTTGTGCCAAGTAGAACCTATAGGGTAACCTATGATGATAGTTGATTTGATTCTGCTGAAAAACAGAAACTTTGCGCTCACGAGAAAAACATCAATAAATCACAGAAACGTGCTTTTGCATTGATTCTTTTTGATGCTGATCATTAAACAAATTTTTCAGTACTTCCTATTTTGGTAGGATTTTTAGAGTTCCAGAAGTTTGCGTTAGTTACAGATTGCTACAGACTGTTCTGTTTTTGACAGATTCTGTTTTTCGTGTGTTGTTTGCTTATTTTGATGCATCTATGGCTAGTATGTAAGGGTATGAACCATAGAGAAGTTGGAATACAGTAGGTTTAACACCAAAATAAATAAAGAATGAGTTCATTACAGTACCTTATGTGGTGGTTTTGTTTTCTTTCACTAACGGAGCTTATAAGATTTCCTGTTGAGTTTTGTGTTGTGAAGGTTTCAAGTTTTGGGTAAAGCTTTTATGGACTATGGAATAAGGAGTGGCAAGAGCCTAAGCTTGGGGATGCTTATGGCACCCCAAGATATTCAAGAATAGCCAAAAGCCTAAGCTTGGAGATTCCCCCGGAAGGCATCCCCTCTTTCGTCTTCGTTCATTGGTAACTTTACTTGGAGCTATATTTTTATTCACCACATGATATGTGTTTTGCTTGGAGCGTCGTGTATTATATTAGTCTTTGCTTTTTAGTCTACCACAATCATCCTTTCTGTACACACCTTTTGGGAGAAGCCTACTTGATCGAAATTTATTAGAATATGCTATGTGCTTCGCTTATATCTTTTGAGCTTGATAGTTTTTGCTGTAGTGCTTCACTTATATCTTTTAGAGCATGGTGGTGGATTAATTTTGAAGAAATTGCTAGTCTCTCATGCTTCACTTATATTATTTTTGAGAGTCTTTTAGAACAGCATGGTATTTGCTATGGTTACAAATTTGGTCCTAGAATGATGAGCATCCAAGTTGGGTATTGTCGGTGTCAAAACCGGTGGATCTCGGGTAGGGGGTCCCGAACTGTGCGTCTAGGCGGATGGTAACAGGAGACGAGGGACACAATGTTTTACCCAGGTTCGGGCCCTCTTGATGGAGGTAAAACCCTACGTCCTGCTTGATTAATATTGATGATGTGTGTTACAAGAGAGGATCTACCACGAGATCAAGGAGGCTAAACCCTAGAAGCTAGCCTATGGTATGATTGTTGTTCGTCCTATGGACTACAGCCATCCGGTTTATATAGACACCGGAGAGGGCTAGGGTTACACAAAGTCGGTTACAAAGGTAGGAGATCTACATATCCGTATCACCAAGCTTGCCTTCCACGCCAAGGAAAGTCCCATCCGAACACGGGATGAAGTCTTCAATCTTGTATCTTCATAGTCTTGGAGTCCGGCCGATGATGACAGTTCGGCTATCCGGACACCCCCTAGTCCGGAACTCCCTCAGTAGCCCCTGAACCAGGCTTCAATGACGACGAGTCCGGCGCGCATATTGTCTTCGGCATTGCAAGGCGGGTTCTTCCTCCGAATAATTTATAGAAGATTGTGAACACCAGGATAGTGTCCGGCTCTGCAAAAATAAATTCCACATACCACCATAGAGAAAATAATATTACACAAGATCAATCTGCTGACGTATTCTGTGGCGTGACGTCACACCACTTCCAAGTCTTTACTCGAATTGTTTTTATTGTTCCACCTCAGCCCGTTTAGCGAGGCGGTTTCCTTGGCACGTCTTGTCGAAGTAGAGATCGTGTTCCCCTTATTCCGGGATTGCCATCAATACGGACGTGGGTAACCCAACCGTGCCATTGATTGTGACGATTGGGAGATAAGCGAGTTTTACCAGGCCGGTGGGGACGCGTGTTTCTGTCCGCCCATATAAGGGGATAAAGATCCAACCCTTTTACCTGCGCCTTCTTCCTCCTTGGCTTATCCATCTCCGCAAACTCGAGCTCCAGTGCCCAAGTCCTCACTTCTCACCTCAACCTTCTCCAACTATGTCCGGAGCGGGAGGCAAGTGGATGGCCTCCTCCGTCACGGAGGGGCAGATCCAGAAGCTGCGCGACGCCGGATACTTGTCCAGTGACATCGCGCACCGGCTCCCCGACGAGGGAGAGCTCATTCCCACCCCCAGGCCCCATGAGAGGGTAGTGTTCCTTCCCCATTTCCTCCGCGGACTGGGCTTCCCACTTCATCCCTTCGTCCGGGGGCCTGGATTTCCATGATCTGGCCCCGAATTTCATCCTCAACATCTCGGCGTTTATCGTCGTGTGCGAGGCCTTCCTCTACATCCAGCCCCACTTCGGCTTGTGGCTCAAGACCTTCAGTGTCAAGCCGAAGGTTGTGAAGGGCAGCCAAGCGGAGTGTAGAGGTGCTATGGTGGGCAGGATGTCCCACGTTACGTGGCTGGAAGGCACTTTCGTGGAAACCATCAAGGGGTGGCAATCGGGGTGGTTCTACATCACCGAGCCGCGTGATGCCGATTGGGCAGCGGCCCTCGAATTCAGATCCGGCATCCCTACACGACTCACCTCCTGGAAAGAGAGTGGCCTGATCTGGGGGAATTCGGAGGAGCTGACCGGACTCCAAGCCTGCATCCAGAAGCTGGTGGACAAGAAGCTCAAGCTTGTCAATGTAGTCTAGGTCATGCTCATCCGCCGGATTCTCCCGTGCCAACGACGGGGTTTCAACATGTGGGAGTTCGATCCGGCGCAGCACCAGACCCTGAGCGGGCTCTTCGACACTACGTACGAAGATGTCTGGAAGGTGCTGTTCAAGGGCGGCGAAGCTCCCGCATCCGCTACCGAAGATCGCGGATTCCGCTCGCAGCGCCCGGCTGACGAGGTAAATGATTTTGTCCTTTAAGGGATGCGTGTTTTCCATAGTTTGACTCTATGCGGGATCTAAACTCACTTTCCTTTGACAGGACTGGCTGAAGAAGGCCGCACAGGCTATCTGTCCGGCCCCATTGCCAGAGGACCCAGCGGACGCCCGTTTGACGGGGCTGCTGGCTCCGGCACCCCATGTGGTACCGGAGAAGAAGGCCAAGAAGAAGGCCACGGGGACTCGGAAGAGTTCCCGTTTTCAGGTGCTATCGGATGATGAATCCGAGGCCGACTCCTCCCACCAAGGCGAGGAGGAGAAGAAAGCCTCTCCCCCAGCGGGGGGAGGGAAGAAAAGGAAGGCCTCCCCAACAAGGGAGGCCGAAGGGTCCAAGAAGGGAAAAACTCTTCCCCCGGACCACTCCGCCAACGCCAGTGACGACGACGAGGACTGGCCTCCAAGGGCCAAGCCCCTGGCGAGATTGTAAGTATCCGGACTCCCGAATAACTTCAAGGTTTTTTCTTTTCTCCACATAATGTCTTTCTAATGCCGCATACAACCCTGCAGTCCGCCCAAGGATGATCTTCCTGTTTCGTCGAGCGGGTCCTTGGGTGCGTCGGATATGGATTCCCTTCCGACTGCCTCCAACCCCCGTGCCGCGGACGACGCTGAGGTGGGGTCCCAGGAAGGGACCTACCAAGAGGAGGAGGCCCCGGAGGTGTCACAGGACAACCTCCCGGACTCGTCCCCGGAGGCCACAGTGGCTCCGGAGTCCGGTGGGTGACCCCTTCGTAAGAAGGGCAAGACCGTGACGCTGGCTGCCTCCGTCCAACCGGAGGTGCCGGATAATTTGCTGGAGGCGCTCAACGGCGCCTCCATCAAATAGGAACACCACACTATTATGAGTGCGGTGATTCAGAAGGTTCAGCTCGCCAAGAGCGGGCTCACCGAAGCCTGCAGCAGCCTTCTAACAGGCTTTGAGGTAAGAATTTCAATATGTATAAAATGGTACCGCATAGACAGTAGCCCCTGATGCTCGGTTCGGTGTTCGGAAAGAAAAGCCGGACTGAGGATCTTTAGAAAGATAAACGCAGGAGTTATGAAAATATGTCAATATGGGATTGCAGGCTGTGCTGCTGGCCTCCGCCGTACTGACTACGGAGGTCAATACTTTGAAGGAAAACCTTGAGCTGTCCGAGAACGAGCTCGGCCGTGCCAAGAAGTAGCTCGAGGAAAAAGAAGGTGAGTAATACCTTATGAAAAATTGTACCTTACAGAAAAGGATTTGGTTGCAAGAAAAATGACAAGGATAACTTGGGTATTGCAGGGGCCACTAACGAGGTGGCGACCCTGAAGGAGGCGGTGGCCGTGGCCGAACGCAATGCGGCCGCGGAGCGCACCGAGCGAGAGAAACAGGAGGCGCGGGTGGCGGAGGTACAGCAAGAGCTCCAGGATCTCGTGAAAAAACAGGAGAGCTTGGAGCGTGACTCGAAGACTCGAGAGTATGATCTTGCAACGGCTCTTGAGAATTCCAAAACCGCTAAGGCCGAAGCCTACAAGGCCCTCCAGGAGATTGAGGCGGTGAAGAAAATAGCAGCGGGTAAGGCATTTTTCATGCAAAGTAAGCATGTGAGTTTAATTACCTGTTGCTTACCCGAATTCGGAGCTCTCCAGGAGCGTTCGCAGATCTTCCTCGTAGCGTGGTCGATGCTGCCGCATTTTACCGGGCCGAGGAGGGGAGCTCGACGGAGAAGGTCTTCTGGTCTCAGTATGCTGAGGCCGGACATCCGGTGCCTCTTAGCGACCAGCTGAAGCAGCTGGTCGAGCTCCACAAGGCGGCCGAACAGGCCATGAAGGGCCTCATAGTTTGGCTGTGGCTGAAGGAGGCCATATGCCGGGGAGCTACTTCGGCCTAGTGCGGCGGCTGGTGGATGCGTGCCCGTGGGTTGAAGTCATGAAGCATTCCGCTTGTATTGAAGGTGCCCGCCGGGCCCTTGCTCGCGCAAAGGTGCACTGGGGCAAGATGGATGCCCAGAAGCTTGTGACGGACCCCCACCAGAGGGCAAGGAGCATTGCACGCCCGAGATGTATTATAAGAGTGTGCTGAAGGGCGCCCGCACTATTGCGGGTGAGTGCTCCAAAGATGTAATATTTGAGTAGACTCGCATTTTGTTACCCTGTGCGCTGAAAACTTGGTTCATATGCGCTAAGCAACGCTTGTTAATTTAAAATATTACCTTCTGTGCGGCTGTTTATCAAATCTGAGAGATGGCAAGTCGTCGGCTTCAGCCCCCATGCCACGAGTGCTGGGTTGTTTGGGATAAACTCGAGCGCTCTTGTTCCCATTTTTGGGCCCATCTAGGAAGGCGCTCGACACAGCGAACAAGGCAACCAGACTTATAATGCTTGAACACTCTCACTTAGCCATAGAATTCTATAATTTTCAATTTCGGCGAAGCCCCTAGTCTTCGGAAGGCCGAATTTGGGGCGCTATCCGCGCCTTGGCCGGACAGTATCCGGTTCCTTGCTCTAAGCGGCATAAGTCTTTAAGGACTCGCAAAAAACCTCTCGAACAGCGACTGGCTCTCGCCTCATCATGACGGTCAGTTTTAGCTTTCTCCACTGAGGCGTTAACCCAGCTCAACTGGGGCGCAATCGCAGTGGTTCTCCCAGTGCTACCTTAGCCGATATAACGGAACGTAAGGTACCAAAACATGGGAGCCGGGCAAACCCAACTATTGACCCAAGACATGATTCGGAGCCGATGCATATAGTGCTATAAGTTCGGGGTGCCGCACTTGTGAAAGTGTTCGGACTCATCACACCATGATTCGGGGAACATAAGCCCCCGATGTGTATTAGCCGTACCAAAGTGTACGAATGCAATATGCCGTGAATGAACATATGTATGAAAAGGAAATGCAATTATAAGCAAAAAGGTGCTGCATTGTTTTATTCAATAAGTGCTGCTACGGATGCAGAATGATACAAATAGTGCGATAAGCAAGGTATGGGACTGTTAAACATGTCCCCCTCCAGGGGTAAGCTGCAGATTGGTGTATAAAAATGCTCGTAACAGAGACCACCTGTATATTCATTGTAGCCTTTATCCTTCCCTGGCTGTTGCATCATGAGTTCAGCAGATCTGCTGCCGGACAGGGCCTCTAACAAACGAAGTCCTGTGTGTAAAAAATAAAAGGTAAAAAGAAAAGAAAAAAGAACGACACACTTGAGAGCCCCTAGTGTGGTTTAGCCGCAGTCTGGGTTTATCGTGGTCGTGCCCCTCTCCCCATGCCCATGGTATCTTCAGAGCGTAATGGTGTACGCGAAGGACCTGCTTTAACGTTTCACAGGAGCTGGGGTTGGGGCCGCACTGCTACGCGTGCTCGGAATGTGCCAGGTGGTCTTGTTGTAAGTTACTCCGGGCGCGCTTAGCAGTGTCCGGCCGCTTAAAGGCCGGACTCGAGAATTGCCTTAAGAGGCTGCATTGCACTTCTGCCGCGAGTACCGCTGTATGTTCCTCCGTGCGGAGAGAACGTTCAGTGTTTCCGTTGACCGTGATGACTCCTCGAGGGCCTGGCATCTTGAGCTTGAGGTATGCGTAGTGCGGCACTGCGTTGAACTTTGCAAACGCAGTACGTCCGAGCAAGGCATGATAGCCGCTGCGGAACGGGACTATGTCGAAGATTAACTCCTTGCTTCGGAAGTTATCCGGGGATCCGAAGACCACTTCCAGTGTAATTGATCCTGTACAATTGGCTTCCATACCTGGTATGACGCCTTTAAAGGTCGTTTTGGTAGGTTTAATCCTTGAGGGGTCTATGCCCATTTTGTGCACTGTATCCTGGTAAAGCAGGTTCAGGTTGCTACCGCCGTCCATCAGGACTCTGGTTAGGTGAAATCCATCGACGATTGGGTCTAAGACCAGTGCGGCGAATCCGCCGTGACGGATGCTGGTGGGGTGGTCCCTTCGGTCAAAAGTGATTGGGAAGGAGGACCATGGATTCAACTTCGGGGCAACTGGCTCCATCGCGTAGACATCCCTGAGTGCACACTTCCGCTCCCTTTTGGGTATGTGGGTTGCGTATATCATGTTCACCGTCCGCACCTGTGGGGGGAAACCCTTCTGTCCTCTATTGTTCGGCGGTTGGGACTCGTCCTCGTCATCGCTATGTAGCCCCTTGTCATTGTTTTCGGCAATTAACTTGCCTGCCTGCTTGAATACCCAACAGTACCTGTTGGTGTGGTTAGCTGGCTTTTCGGGGGTGCCGTGTATCTGGCACAAGCGGTCGAGTATTCGGTCCAAATTGGACGGACCTGGAGTAGTTCTTTTGAATGGCTTTTTCCGCTGACCGGGTTTAGAGCCTCTGAATCCGGCATTGACTGTCGTATCCTCAATATGATCGCCGTTAATGCGGCGTTTGTTTTTGTTGCGACGCGGCCTGCCATTTCGGTCCTTGAAGTCCGGGCTGCCAGAATTTTTGCTGAGGTTGTTGCTGCGTGCTAGCCAGCTGTCCTCACCCGCGCAGAAGCGGGTCATGAGTGATGTGAGGGCTGCCATGGATTTCGGCTTTTCCTGTCCCAGGTGCCGGGCAAGCCACTCGTCGCGGATGTTATGCTTGAAGGCCGCGAGGGCCTCCGCATCCGGACAGTCGACGATTTGGTTTTTCTTGGTTAAGAACCGTGTCCAGAATTGCCTGGCCGATTCGTCTGGCTGCTGAATTATGTGGCTTAGGTCATCAGCGTCTGGTGGTCGCACATAAGTGCCCTGGAAGTTATCGAGGAATGCGGCTTCTAGGTCCTCCCAACTACCAATTGACTCTGCTGGCAAGCTGTTGAGCCAATGTCGGGCTGGTCGTTTAAGCTTGAGGGGGAGGTATTTGAGGGCTTGAAGATCATCACCGCGGGCCATGTGGATGTGAAGGAGATAGTCTTCAATCCAAACCGCGGGGTCTGTTGTGCCATCGTAGGATTCAATATTGATGGGTTTAAACCCTTCGGGGATTTGATGATCCATTACTTCATCTGTGAAGCATAGTGGGTGTGCGGCGCCTCTGTACTAGGCGATATCACGACGGAGCTCAAGGGAGCTTGGTCTATTTTCTTCGGCCCGGCCGGTCTTACTGTGTCCGGCGCGACGATTGTCGTCACGTATCGTGGGACGCCCACGCGATCCATAGATCGCTCTTGATTGTCTTGCCTTATCCTCCAATATATCTCGCAAGTCCGGAGTGTTCCCCTGTGGCCGTGTGCTTTTCGAGCGATGCCGGGGTACGGGTCTGGTGAAGGGCCTAGAGGCCACTCTGTCGCGACCACGGGGTGGTCGGTCAGCCGTATTGTCTCCTGGTGATGCGGGTTCGTAAGCCTCCTCCTCTAATCGGGGGAGCAGCTTGCGTTTAGGGTAGCTTTTGGAGGGGCGTTCGAGCTCATGCTCTTCGGCCGCGAGGACTTCAGTCCATCTGTCGGCTAGCAGATCCTGATCAGCTCTAAGTTGTTGCTGCTTTTTCTTGAGGCTGTTCGCCGTGGCCATAAGCCTGCGTTTAAAACGCTCTTGTTCGACGGGATCCTCAGGCACGATGAATTCATCATCGTCGAGGCTCGCTTTGTCTCCGGAGGGAGGCGTATAATCCTCTGCCTCTTTTTCTGCCGCTCCTTCATAAGGGCTGGCGTCTCCGTCCTCCTGCGCTGCATCTTGCTGGAGCGAGTTGTCTTCCGCACTGTCCGGTGTATTATTGTCTCCGGTGCCGGAGTCTTCATTCTTGCCATGGCGGGATCTAGAGCGGCACCGCTGACGCCGGCGCTTGGGCTGCTTTTTGGAGGGGTCATCCTCCTCTGTTCCTTTGCCATTCCCATCTTTTGGGATATCCACCATGTATATGTCATATGATGAGGTGGCTGTCCAGTGCCCAGTAGGCGCTGGTTCTTGGTCGTCTCCGGCATCGTCGTCCATACCGTCGATGTCCTCGGAGTCGTAGTCTAGCATGTCGGTTAAATCGTCGACAGCGGCTACCAAGTGGGTTGTGGGTGGGCTTTGAATTTCTTCGTCGTCCGCATCCCAACCGTCCTGACCGCAGTCCGGCCAGGGCTCTCCTGATAACGAGAGATATTTTAGCGAACTCAAGATGTCGCCGAAAGGTGAGTGTTGAAAGACGTCCGCTGCGGTGAACTCCATGATCGCCGCCCAATCGGATTCGATCGGGGCAGGCGCGGGAGGTTCGGAGTCCAGCGAGGAGTCCGGCACCTTGGAGTCACGAGCTTTATGAGGGACAAAGTCAGTGTTCGGCTCTATCGCCGTAGAGGTTGCAGCCCCTGAGGCGGTGTCTAGGCATCCGTCCTCGATCTGCGGAGCTGGCTCCGAATTAAAGATCAGAGCGGTTTCGAGTGCGGCCTTGAAGGTATGGTCCGGCTGCAGAGCTAAATCATGCTCGCCGCGATAGTGCGGCACGCTCGGCTGTGGCTCAGTCCTATCGAGGATCAAGTCCCCGCGGATGTCGGCCGTGAAGTTCAAACTTCCAAATCTGACCTGACGGCCAGGGGCGTAGCTTTCGATCTGCTCCAGTTGGCCAAGCGAATTGGCCCGCAGTGCAAAGCCGCCGAATACGAAGATTTGTCTGGGGAGGAAGGTCTCACCCTGGACTGCGTCGTTGATGATGATTGAAGAAGCCATCGAGCCTATCGGTGACGACATAGAGGAACTCTCAATGAAAGCACCAATGTCGGTGTCAAAACCGGCGGATCTCGGGTAGGGGGTCCCGAACTGTGCGTCTAGGCGGATGGTAACAGGAGACGAGGGACACAATGTTTTACCCAGGTTCGGGCCCTCTTGATGGAAGTAAAACCCTACGTCCTGCTTGATTAATATTGATGATGTGTGTTACAAGAGTGGATCTACCACGAGATCAAGGAGGCTAAACCCTAGAAGCTAGCCTATGGTATGATTGTTGTTCGTCCTATGGACTACAGCCATCCGGTTTATATAGACACCGGAGAGGGCTAGGGTTACACAAAGTCGGTTACAAAGGTAGGAGATCTACATATCCGTATCACCAAGCTTGCCTTCCACGCCAAGGAAAGTCCCATCCGGACACGGGACGAAGTCTTCAATCTTGTATCTTCATAGTCTTGGAGTCCGGCCGATGATGACAGTTCGGCTATCCGGACACCCCCTAGTCCGGAACTCCCTCAGGTATAATAAAAACTATCATAGGAAGTGAATTGGATGCTATGATAAATTTGTTGCTTGATAATTGTTTTGAGATATAAAGGTAGTAATGTTAGGGTCATGCTAGTGGATAATTATGAAATTGAGAAATACTTTTGTTGAATTTGGCAAGTCGCTAGCATGCACGTATGGTAAAAGTTGCGTGACAAATTTGTTGCATGAGGTGCTCTTTTGATTGTCTTCCTTATGAGTGGCAGTCGGGGACGAGCGATGGTCTTTTCCTACCAATCTATCCCTCTAGGGGCATGCGTAGTAGTACTTTGCTTCGAGGGCTAAGTAGACTTCTGCAATAAGTATATGAGTTCTTTTATGACTAATGTGAGTCCATGGATATACGCACACTCATCCTTCCACTTTGCTAGCCTCTATTATGCCGCGCAACTTTCACCGGTATCATGAACCCATTATTTACCTTCCTCAAAACAGCCACCATACCTACCTATTATGGCATTTCCACAGCCATTCTGAGATATATTGCCATGCAACTTTCCACCGTTTCGTTTATTATGACACGTTTCATCATTGTCATATTGCTCTTTGCATGATCATGTAGTTAACATCGTATTTGTGGCAAGGCCACCTTCATAATTTTCATACATGTCGCTCTTGATTCATTGCATATCCCGGTACACCGCCGGAGGCATTTATATAGAGTCATATTTTGTTCTAGCTTTGAGTTGTAATTCTTGACTTGCAAATCCATAAAAGTGTGATGATCTTCATTATTAGAGCATTGTCCCACTGAGGAAAAGATGATGAAGACTATGATTCCCCCACAAGTCGGGATGAGACTTCGGACTTTATAAAAATAAAAGAGGCAAAATAAGCCCACCAAAAAGAAGAAAGAAAAGAAAAAAAAGGAAAAGAAAGAAAAGAAAAAAAAGAAAAAAAAGAAAAAATGAGAGAAAAAGAGAGAAGGGACAATTGCTACTATCTCTTTTTCCACACGTGTGCTTCGAAAATAGCACCATGATCTTCATGATAGAGAGTTTCCTATGTTGTCACTTTCATATGCTAGTGGGAATTTTTCATTATAGAACTTGGCTTGTATATTCCAATGATCGGCTTCCTCAAAATGCCCTAGGTTTTCGTGAGCAAGCGAGTTGGATGCACACACACTTAGTGCTTTTTGTTGAGCTTTCATATATTTATAGCTCTAGTGCATCCGTTGCATGGCAATCCCTACTCACTCACATTGATATCTATTGATGGGCATCTCCATAACCCGTTGATACGCCTAGTTGATGTGAGACTATCTTCTCCCTCCTTTTGTCCTCACAACCACCACCATATACCACCATAGTGCTATGTCCATGGCTTGCGCTCATGTATTGCGCAAGAGTTGAAAAAAGCTGAAGCGCGTTAAAAAGTATGAAACAATTAATCGGCTCGTCATCGAGGTTGTGCATGATGGGAGTATTTTGTGTAATGGAAATGAAGCATGGCCTAACTATATGATTTTGTTGGGATAAGCTTTCTTTGGGCTATTTTGATAGGACATGATTATTTGTTAGTATGCTTTGAAGCATTATTATTTTTATGTTTTGTAAGCTTTTATCTTGAATCATTTGGATCTGAACATTCATGCCGCAATAAAGAAAATTACATTGAGAATTATGTTAGGTAGCATTCCACATCAAAAATTCTGTTTTTATCATTTACCTACTCGAGGACGAGCAGGAATTAAGCTTGGGGATGCTTGATACGTCTCCAACGTATCTATAGTTTTTGATTGTTCCATGCTATTATATTACCTGTTTTGGATGTTCATGAGTTTTATTTTATACATTTATATCATTTTTGGGACTAACCTACTAACCGGAGGCCCAGCCCGTATTGCTGTTTTTTTGCCTATTTCAGTATTTCAAAGAAAAGGAATATCAAACGGAGTCCAAACGGAATGAAACCTTCGGGAGCATGATTTTTGGAATTAACGTGATCCAGAGGACTTGGAGTGCAAGTCAAGAAGTAGCCGAGGAGGCCACGAGATAGGAGGGCGCGCCCACCACTCCTAGGCGCACCCCCAGTCTCGTGGGCCCCTTGGGCGTCCACCGACTTACTTCTTCCTCCTATATAAGCCTACATACCCCGAAAACATCCAGGGAGCCACCGAAGAAATATTTCCGCTACCGTAACCTTCTGTATCCGCGAGATCCCATCTTGGAGCCGTCGCTGGCATTCTGCCGGAGGGGGAATCCACCACGGAAGGCTTCTACATCAACACCATAGCCCCTCCGATGAGTTGTGAGTAGTTTACTACAGACCTTCGGGTCCATAGATATTAGCTAGATGGCTTCTTCTCTCCTTTTGGATCTCAATACAATGTTCTCCCCCTCTCTTGTGGATATATATTCTATGTAAACTCTTTTTGCGGTGTGGGTGTCGAGATCCGATGAATTGTGGGTTTATGATCAAGTTTATCTATGAATAATATTTGAATCTTCTCTACATTCTTTTATGTATGATTGAGTTATCTTTGCAAGTCTCTTCGAATTATCGGTTTGGTTTGGCCTACTAGATTGATCTTTCTTGCCATGGAAGAAGTGCTTAGCTTTGGGTTCAATCTTGCGGTGTCCTTACCTAGTGACAGAAAGGGTTGCAAGGAACAAATTGTATTGTTGCCATCGAGGATAAAAAGATGGAGTTTATATCATATTGCATGAGTTTATCCCTCTACATCATGTCATCTTGCTTAATGCGTTACTCTGTTCTTTATGAACTTAATACTCTAGATGCAGGCATGAGTCGGTCGATGTGTGGAGTAATAGTAGTAGATGCAGGCAGGAGTCGGTCTACTTGTTGCGGACGTGATGCCTATATACATGATCATGCCTAGATAATCTCATAATTATTCGCTTTTCTATCAATTTCTCGACAGTAATTTGTTCACCCACCGTAATACTTATGCTATCTTGAGAGAAGCCTCTAGTGAAACCTATGGCCCCCGGGTCTATCCTTTATCATATAAGCTTTCAATCTACTTTTATTTGCATCTTTATTTTCTGCATCTATATTATAAAATACCAAAATATATTTATCTCTATCAAATCTCACTTTCGCAAGTGGCCGTGAAGGGATTGACAACCCCTTTATCGCGTTGGTTGCGAGTTCTTTATTTGTTTGTGTAGGTTCGTGGGACTTGTGAGGAGCCTCCTACTGGATTGATACCTTGGTTCTCAAAAACTGAGGGAAATATTTACGCTACTGTGCTGCATCACCCTTTCCTCTTCAAGGAAAACCAACGCAAGCTCAAGACGTAGCAGGCCGCACGCACCCCCTGAGTCCGAATAGGACAAGGAAGGGGGGGGGCGTCCCCCTTGCCTTTCCTCTCTCCCTCTCCTTCCTTCCCCCTCCCTTCCCCAAGTTGGAAACCTACTAGGTAGGAGGGCGCGCCCTACAGGGGCCGGCCGGCCTCCCCCCTTGCTCCTTTATATGCGGGGGCAGAGGGGCACCCTATAACACACAAATTGACAATTGTTTTAGCCGTGTGCGGTGCCCTCCCTCCACAGTTACACACCTCGGTCATATCGTCGTAGTACTTAGGCGAAGCCCTGCGCCGGTAACTTCATCAGCATCGTCACCACACCATCGTGCTGACCAAACTCTCCCTCGGCCTCAACTGGATCAAGAGTACGAGGGACGTCTCCAATCTGAACGTGTGCTGAACGCGGATTTGTCGTACGTTCGGTGCTTGGATCGGTTGGATCGCGAAGATGTTCGACTACATCAATTGCGTTAACTAATTGCTTCCGCTTTCGGTCTACGAGGGTACGTGGACACGCTCTGCCCTCTCATTGCTATGCATCTCCTAGATAGATCTTGCGTTATCATAGGAAAATTTTGAAATTACTGCGTTCCCAAACAGGTTTTCCCTTGAAGAGGAAAGGGTGATGCAGCAAAGTAGAGTAAGTATTTCCCTCAGTTTTTTAGAACCAAGGTATCAATCCAGTAGGAGACGGCGCACAAGTCACCGAATACCTACACAAACACTCAAGAACTTCCAACCAACGCGATAAAGGGGTTGTCAATCCCTTCACAGTCACTCGCAAAAGTGAGATCTGATAGAGATAATAAAGTAAATATTTTTGGTATTTTTGATGTATAGATTGGAAAGTAAAGATTGCAAAATAATAGATCGGAAACTGGCAAGATGTAAATGAGATTCAGTAATATGGATGAGAGACCCGGGGCCATAGGTTTCACTAGTGGCTTCTCTCGAGATAGCATGTATTACGGTGGGTGAACAAATTACTGCCGAGCAATTGATAAAAAAAATGCATAATTATGATGACATCTAAGGCAATGATCATGAACATAGGCATCACGTCCGTGTCAAGTAGACCGACTCCTGCCTGCATCTACTACTATTACTCCACACATCGACCGCTATCCAGCATGCATCTAGAGTATTAAGTTCATAAAGAACAAAGTAACGCATTAAGCAAGATGACATGATGTAGAGGAATTAACTCAAGCAATATGATAAAAAAAACCCATCTTGTTATCCTCGATGGCAACAATACAATATGTGCCTTGCTGCCCCTACTGTCACTGGCAAAGGACATCGCAAGATTGAACCCAAAGCTAAGCACTTCTCTCATGGCAAGAAAGATCAATCTAGTAAGCCAAACTAAACCGATAATTTGAATAGACTTGCAAAGATATCAAATCATGCATATAAGAATTCAGAGAAGAACCAAATAATATTCGTAGATAATCTTGATCATAAATCCACAATTCATCGGATCTCGGCAAACACACCGTAAAAGAGTATTACATCGAATACATCTCCAAGAACATCGAGGAGAACTTTGTATTGAGAATCAAAGAGAGAGAAGAAGCCATCTAGCTAATAACTATGGACCCGAAGATCTGTGGTAAACTACTCACGCTTCATCGGGGAGGTAATGGTGTTGATGTAGAAGCCCTCCGTGATCAAATCCCCCTCCGGCAGATCGCCGGAAAAGGCCCCAAGATGGGATCTCATGGGTACAGAAGGTTGCGACGGTGGAAAAGTGGTTTGGCTCCCCCTGATGTTTTTTGGGTATAAGAGTATATATAGGCGAAAGAACTAGGTCGGTGGAGCTACGAGGGGCCCACGAGGGTGGGGGCGTGCCTACCCCCCTGGGCGCGCCCTCCTACCTCGTGGCCTCCTCGTTACATCTCCGACTTCATATCCAAGTCTTCTGGTTTGCTTTCGGTCCAAGAAAGATCATCACGAAGGTTTCATTCCGTTTGGACTCCGTTTGGTATTCCTTTTCTGCAAATACAAAACTCTAAAATAGGCAAAAAAAGCAGAAACTAGCATTGGGCCTTCGGTTAATAGGTTAGTACCAAAAATAATATAAAAGAGCATATTAAAGCCCATTATACATTCAAAACAGACAATATAATAGCATGAAACAATCAAAAGTTATAGATACGTTGGAGACGTATCACCTCCCCCTCGCCTGAGGCCGCACCCTGTCCATAGCCACTGAGCTCTCTCCCCGCGAGACGCCGCCGCCAATGTTCCTCCCCTCTCTTCTCTTTTCCCAGCAGCGACGATGGGTGAGAGGTTTCCCAGTGACGGGGCGGCGGCCAATGGCTTCGGCCGCCGCTTGTTGCACGAGTGGGAGGCCTACCTGTTGTTCAAGGTCAACGCCCCGGCACCCCCGGACATGTGCGCGCCGGGGCGGTGGAAGCTCAGCGCTGGTGGCATCCCCATTCCCCCGCTACCAGAGGTCACCGTGCGCGCCGACTACTTTGCCGACGAGGTCAACCGCGTGCGGGCGTCGCTCACGGAGGAGCAGCGGGGTTTCCCATAGTATGCCACCGGCAACCACGAGGCATGGGCGGCGTACTTCCAGCGCCGGCAGGCGCAGCGGCTGGCCTCCACCAACAGGGCGCCGGTGGTGCGGGGCACCAAGAACAGCGAGGGCCGCCGTCTATGGTGGGGCATCCCCGGCCGCACTCTCCACGCCGTCCTCCAGCACCTCGAGACCGGCAACAACCCACCGTTGACGTATCCCGCCGCCTCGGTCCCCCGCCAGAGCGGCGGCCAACGGAAGCCGAGGAGGGCCGGATCCTCTTCTTCCTCCTCCCGCTCCTCCTCCCGCTCCTCCATCTCGTCGGCGGTGTTCGGCATGAAGGCTGAGCCAGTGGAGACCGCGGAGACGCCGCTCGGCCGGCGCACCCGCAACGCCGGCATCGTCATCAACGAGGGCGGGCGCGCCTCCTCCTCTGCTCCTCCTTGCTTTGTCAAGCCGAAGACGGAGCCGGGGCTCGCCATCATGAAGACGGGGCCAGGGCTCGCTGCCGTGAAGACGAAGCCAGGGCTCGACAACGCCGCGGCCTTGAAGTGGGCGCGTGAAGACTGGGCGTGGACGGAGCTGGAGCGCCAGCGCCGCCCCTTTGACCAATTCGCTGCTCAGCGCCGTGGCCGCGACGAGAGAGGTGTCGTCGTCCTCAACGACGACAGCGATGATGACGCGCCGCCGCCGCCAGTCCGCCAGGGCAACCCCGGGCAGGGGTCCAGCAGTGGCGTCCGCGTGAAGGAGGAGAAGGACGACGGCGACAGCGACGACGGCGATGACGGCGACTTCGCCTCTCTCTGCGCGTTATTCGGCCTGTAGTCGCGGCCCTCTTTGTTTTTTTCTAAGTATTTTATCTATGTAAAAAAACTATTTCAGTTCGCCGAGGTAATGCACTGTTTCATCGAATATTTGTCTCGTTCGCCAAATTTTAGACAAATAAATGTTCAAAAAATTTAAAACCAGGCGCCTGGGGCCGACCCTGGGGGCTTCGGCTAGGAACCCGATAGCCCCCAGGCCGATTTTGGCGCCGGTTCGTCCCCAGGTGGCGATTTTTCGAGCCGCCTGGGTGGCCAACGGCTGGAGATGCTCTTATACACTTCTTCACCACAAGCCTGCCTTGTACACTGACCTTCGGGTTTTTGCCTGTCTATGTTATGCGAATCAATCCGCTACGGCTCCTCATAAACTTGCTCCTCGCTCAACCGCATATGTCTTCTTAGGATACCCCTCCTCCCACCGTGGCTACCTGCCTCGACCTCACTTCTCGTCGAGTTATCATTTCTCGTCACGTCATTTTTGACGAAAATCAATGTCCGTTCGCGCATACACAACCAGCTCAGCCAACCGATTCCCTTGATTTTCTCCTTGACCTTGCATGCACCCAGCCAGACTTGCCCGTGTATGCACCAGCCCAGCCCAACATGCATGCATCCACACGTTCACGTCCCATCTCACATGCACCTGCCTCCACGCTAGGCGTCTCTGCACCTAGCTCGCCTGCAGCTCGCTCGCCGTCATCGAGTCCACCTCCTCAGCTGCGGCAACGCCATCGCCTCCACCTCCCCCTCCACCTCCTACCCGCACTCGTGGCCGATCTGTTCCGGCCGTGAACACTCATACTATGCTTACCCGTGCCAAGCATGGTATTTCTCGGCCGGTTGATAGGCTCAATCTCTCGGCCATCCATACCTCTATTTCTCCCATTCCCAAAACTTACCGGGGTGCATTCCAAGATTCCTCGGCATCTCGGTTACCCGCTCGTCGTCCGGGATGTTATTGTCACCGCGCCAGTACGCCATCGACTTGCTACACCGAGCTGGCATGCATGAATGCAACCTGTGTGCTACTCCCATAGACACTCGTTGCAAGCTCTCAGCCGACGACGGTCCACTCGTCACCGATCCTACCGAATACCGCAGCCTTGCTGGCGCTCTTCGGTACCTGACCTTGACAAGCCCCGACATTGCGCATGTTGTGCAGCAGGCGTGCCTATACATGCATGCTCCTCGGGAACCGCATCTCAACTTGGTTAAGCGGATTCTACGGTATATCAAGGGTACATTGGATCTCGGTCTTCGGCTTCACTCTACACCAGCTTCGTCACTCACCGCGTACTCGGACGCTGATTGGGCTGGCTGCCCTGATACTCGCCGGTCCACTTCTGGTTACTGTGTATATCTTGGTGACAACCTTGTGTCCTGGTCCTCCAAACGCCAGGCTACAGTCTCCTGCTCCAGTGCCGAAGCCGAGTATCGTGTCGTGGCTCACACCGTGGCTGAATGTTGTTGGCTTCATCAACTTCTTCACGAGCTTCATCGCCCCCTCCACATCGCGACTGTTTTCTTTTGTGACAATGTCAACGCTGTCTACATGGCTTGCAACCCGGTTCAGCATCATCGTACGAAGCACATCAAGATCGACATACATTTTGTTGGCGAAAAGGTGTCTCTCGGTCAGATTCGGATTCTTCATGTGTCATCTTCGCATTAGTTTGCTGACATTATGACGAAGGGTCTCCCGTCACAGCTATTCTTGAACTTTCGGTACAGTCTATGTGTTCGTCCATCCGACGCATTGACTGCGGGGGGATGTTAAAGTACATACCTTGTATGGCTATAGCCTACCTCCGTATCTTTCCGATTCTGTTCAGTTTGTAGATTGATACGAGGAGATTTGTTCCTTGGCTTCCAAGGCTCCATGTAATCGTGATATATATACAGAGCTGATCGTCCCGAGTGAGCGGCGTATTCCCTTATCTCTCTTGCTCGCTTATACTTGTGCTCCTCAGCGCGACTGGTAAGGCCCAGGGAACTTGTGAGAAATATGTCTTATAATGAAACAATTACTGCTCTAGCCTGAAGGAATTTTGCTCTTGCGTACGAATCGGCCCGACCCATTTTCTTCTCCTCCTTGGCTCGCTCGGATCGATCGATTTTTTGTTACTCGCTCGCTCCTTTGGTCCATTATTGCCTTTTGTTTTCTTTTGCTTTTCTCTACGGGTTTCTCCGGTTTTCTGTTCTTCTTTCTTTTTTGATCTGTTTTTATATATTTTTTTACACGGTTCTTATCTGTTTTGTTTTCTTCTTCATGGTTTTCTTCGAATTTTGCTTTCTTTGTTTTTCACCGATTTTCTTCATTTATTTCTTGATTTTCACTAGGCCTTTCCTTCTCATTCTTCTTTTCTTCAGGACTCACTCGGTTTGGAGGATTTTTGTAGGAAAAACATAGGAACAAGGATTCTGGAGAAAAAATTTCTATATATGCATTCAGTTTGTAGGAAATGTGTACAGGAATTTCATAGGAATATTACTCATTTCCTCTGTTTTTGGAGGAAACTACACATCCCCTCAAAGCTCATTTTTGTGCGTAGGAACGAGGCAAGTCAATTCCTTAGGATGGCAAGTGTCATCCTAACAAATTCCTATACTACTCAGAATTCCTACGTCTTGATTTCCTCCAAACCGAATGAGCCCTCAGTGTTTTTGTTTCCTTATCGCTTCCCTTCGGTTTTTTCCTCTTTCTTAGTTCCCATTTCATTTTTGCATCGGTTTTCTCTGGTTTTTCTCGTTTTCTTGGTTTTCCTTTGTTTCCACATTTTTCACAATTTTCTTTGCGTTTCCGTTTTTCTTCATTTCTGAGGTGTTTCTTTTGTTTCTTTCTTCAGTGTCTTCGATTTTCACCACTGTGTGTATCTTTCTCATGTTTTTCTTTGTTTTCACCCTTTTTATACACATTTTTTTGTATATATCTAATATATTTTTTAATACAAGTCATTTTTCAAATATATTTTATGAATAGATGGTCAACATTTTTATACACATTTAACATTTTCAAATGCTCGATTAACATTTTTCAAATACAAGATTGATATTTTTTAATACATGGTCAGCAACTTTTCTCTAGACATTTAACATTTTTCAAATGCTTGATTAACATTTTTCTCAAAAATAATTCACAAAAAATTAAGACATGCTACCGAGTTGTAGTTAGATCAAAGAAGGAAGATGGCAAGTTGAGTAATCCTAGCATAGAGCTGACCATGTGATCATGAATTCGCTATATTGCTTGCGTGTTATATATTTGTTGTATCTACTAACACAAATGCCAACTTTTTTGTGCATGTGAAGGCCAATCAATTGTCGTCGAAGAGTTGGCTACTCAAGCACACAATGCCTTTTTAGTCTTTGATGAACTTTGGACGGATTTAAGCCAACGGTAAATGTGCTTGAAATCTAACAATACCAGGTCTTGATGCTGAATGTGGTTCAGACAAGGATTTCCACTGCCAACGGATCGAGACGGTGAATGGTTTGTCAAAATAAACCAACATGCCCCCTTGTTTTAGATACATGATTGAAAATAGACCTCTTAAAGAAACTAAAGTTAGACGCGTTGCCAGGTTCAAAATGGATAAAATGAAAGCATAAGATGAATTGAGTACTCTTATCTTAGCGCTGACCCTACAAACATTATATTGTTCTAGTTTTTCATATATGATTCCACAAATGGCGACATTTTAGCTCATTCGAGTCTTGATGTTGTCAAAGAGATGGCTTAAATATTGAATTCCCATACGATACTCAATGTACTTCATGTAGATTCCTATGCGGTTCACATAGCGCTAATGTGGTCCAATCAAGACTTACCCCAAAATTGTGATAGTTTTAAAACTTATCCGACATCCGACCTTATTTCTTAACGAATATATGGTTGGAAATGTAATTAGTCGTAAATATCTCAAGCAAGACGTGCTACCGAGTTTGCAATTCGATCGAGTTGACACCGCGTGAATTGAGTACTGTTATGCTATAGGGTACAGCCTATGATCATTTCAATGTTTTGCTGGTTTTATATAGTTCTTATGCCTGGTTTGGAAAGTGACGACACTCTTGCTCATGTGTCGACACAATTCATGCCGCTGAGGAGATGCCTTCTCAGCAAATAAATTGCAATTGTCTTCTTCTTTGTACCTCTACCTTGTGTTTGATATTGGTGCCTGGCAGGCCAACTCTGCATATATGGCACGGTAAGGACTTGGAGCTGATAGGTGTGAACCTGTGATAACCGTGATGAGAATGTGAAAACATAGTGTATTATGTCATGCCATGGCTCACGGTGTCGACACCCAACATCTCAACAATATTACTTTTTTGCTTGAACGATCCGAGATGAGATCTCGGGAAGGTGTGTCTGATGCCATATATTATAGTATATTACGTGTCACCGGAGACAGCGAGTTATTGGTTGCAGCGAGAGGGGCTTTGACCTGCTTCATGCATGTGTCAGGTAGAGCGAGAGAGCGAGCTAAGTTCATTCACAACTAGCGAACCAACCTGTGGTTGAGATGGTTAGGTGGACAGTGATATCCCCAACCCACTAGGGTTCAAATCCTGATGCTCGCATTATTCCTGGATTTATTTCAGGATTTCCGGCGATGTGCTTTCAGTGGGAGGAGACGTTCCCGTCGACGACGAGGCGCCTACGGTGACTTCGTAAATCTCAAGATGATATGCCGGCTTAGTCTTTCGAAGGTGCTCATAGAGGTAGGGTGTGCGTGTGTGCATTCATAGGGGTGAGCGTATGCGCGTGTATATGAGCACTTGTGTGTGTACTTGATGCTCAAAAAAAAGTTCATTCACAACTATCATTAACCCTTAAAAGCATAAATGCCCCAGTAAACAGCACCTTTGTACCGGAGAAAAGTGCAAAGTGGAAAGAGAGACGGACAGGTGCTTGCTGCATGCAGGTGTACTGCTGCAGGGATCTTGGAGACAGAAATAGTGCGAGACCAACCTGAGAAAGTGCATTGATGATACTAGTTGAAGGATAAAGTGGTGATTGCATGTCGAAGAAAAAGTGGTACGCTGATGAATGTAATTTTATGCACCACACCACATGACATATATAGCTAATGTATATATTGGCAGTCGGCAGTTCGACGCTGTGAATGGCAAATGCATCTTTATTTCTTTTGGACTTTGTATACTTTTGCAGTTATCGTTTTGCCCATGTTGACCAGTTCTTACGAAGCTCCTGTTTACGCGATCTACTATATGATATACGTTGACATTGATATCTCTCAATTCATTTTCCAGTTCATACCCTGATCTATCCAGTGCTATATATGCATGCCTACGTCGTCTCCGGCAGATCACCAATTCACCATCCTTCCGATCCCTCGGACCAAAACCATGGCTGCCAATCTCAAGCTCGCCGCCTTGTGCCTGCTCCTCTTCGTCTCCTCCCTCCCTTTGCTCGCTCGCGCCGAGTGCGAGTGCGAGGCCGGCGAGGAGGAGCACGACAAGGCGGGCGCGCTAAAGCTCAAGATTATCGCCATCTTCTGTATCCTCGTGGCCAGCGCCGCGGGCTGCGCCATCCCCTCGCTCGGTCGAAAGTTCCCGGCGCTGAGCCCGGACAAGGACCTGTTCTTCGCCATCAAGGCCTTCGCGGCTGGGGTTATTCTCGCCACGGCCTTCGTGCACATCCTCCCGGAGGCCTTCGAGCGGCTCGGCTCGCCGTGCCTCGTCGACGGGCCGTGGCAGAAGTTCCCGTTCGCCGGATTCGTCGCCATGCTCGCGGCCATCGCCACCCTCATCGTCGACACCATTGCCACGGGATACTTCCAGCGCGCGCACGCCAAGAATACATCCGCGGCCGTCGGGTACGTGGAGGCCTCCGACTCCGAGCAGGCGCACGGTGGGCACTCCCACGGCGTGTCCGCCGTCATCGTGTCGTCATTCTCCGACGACGGCGCGAAGCTCATCCGTCACCGCGTCATCTCGCAGGTGCTGATTGATCGATGCGTCCATACTACTCCCTCCGTTCCGAGACAAGTAATTCCTAACGGAGGGAGTAGTTGTAACTAAATTGTGCATGCATCAAGGCTGTGTGCATGCATACTCGACTGAGATTTAGGCTCCTATCACAAGTCAAATCACTGTGGCCGTGGACGCTAATTAATTGGTCGCTTCCAATGCTTTATCTGAATTTAGGTGCTGGAGCTGGGGATCATAGTGCACTCGGTGATCATCGGCATGTCTTTGGGTGCATCTGAGAATGCCAGCACGATCAAACCACTCGTGGTGGCGCTAACTTTTCATCAATTCTTCGAAGGGATAGGGCTGGGAGGATGCATCGTTCAGGTATGTTTTTTTTTTTCAACCGGGAATTACCCCCTTTCCATTAATTGCATAACGGAAATACATCAATCCACACCAGAGAATGGTATGCATATATTCCTCGATGTGAGTCGTTCCGCTCGTATACGAGTATGCGTGCACAATCGACAAAGATGGATTTCCTAATATTCTGACATGGAGAGTGGATTTTCCACTCTCGGGTATATATACTACACCTGAGTTTACAAAAGACCGAAAAAATAATATCAAACGTGATAAACAAATCTGAAATTTAGCGACAAAACAGTATCAAACATGATAAAAACTTATATAAACTAATTTGAACCCTAAGCTTCTGAACTTTCTAAAATTGTTTCACCTGAACCCTAGCTTGGTCTGGAATTTGAAGGTTTTATGGAATGTGACAAAATTCATATAGGTGTATGGGCGACGTGAGTTTGTAATATATATTACAATTTGTGTCATGTCATGAGCAAAAATAACGAGAGAAAAAATGATTCCTTCTGCCGTATTACCATCGATTAAGCTTTGCAGGTTGGTAATTAGTAGCATCCCCCGTGTCCAGGATCTTTTTCATTTTCGTTAAATTCAAAGGTGCAAAACCACACTAAGTAATGTGGTAAAGTTTATTTTTTGCGGTTAGTAACATGGTAAATATTAGGAGGGTCTTTTAGCCTTCAAAGGTTCTACAGAACTGAATAATAATACATAGGTGTGTGAAGAGGGTTATACAGTTTTTCGCAAAAAAAGAGAGGGTTATACAGTATATAATATGTGGCAGCTGAAAAATAATCAACCGATATGATTATGTTATTTCATAGAAAAAATTACAAAGTATAATGAATATATCTTGTCATTTTTCACAATGCATGTATATCATTTTTTGCAAGTTAATTTTTGTGGCCTATCATTTCATAGCATCGCCTGCAAAAAAAAATAGCATCACTGCTCTTAAAAATCGGTCCAGGGTTCGTTTTAAAAGGTTTAGTGTTTCATATAAATGGTTTCATAGTTTGGGGTTCTAGTTCGGAAAAGTACGATAGTTCAGGGTTCAAAACTAAAAATGTTAGTTATGTTTCAATGTTTCTAGATCAAACGAAAAGTTGTTTCTATTTTCCTATTTTTCTTCCAATAATCATTGGTCAAATAAATTACACCAAAATGGAATTCAAGTCGCTTTAGGATTGTGTTGGATTTTGGAAATTTAATTGATCCATTTGTACATATTTTCTTGTAGTACAATCAAAAAAGTTGAAATTTAAAATCACATCCTTGATTATAGAAAGAAAAGGAGATATTCAATATAATGTACCTTTTTGGTGGCTACTCTAGAAGCTTACCTTAATCACGTGTATGTTTTTGCATTCCACCGGATTTACAAACTGCGAGAAGTTCAAGTGATTTGACACCACATGTTTCACAGCCACCACTATTTTTTTTTTCAAAAAGGGGAATACAATGGCCTCTCTGCATGGCAGGATGCATTCATCCATTTTATTAAGCGTGAATCAAGTTCAAGTTATCAAGTACAAGACAGTAATACAAATAAAAAGAAACACGACCACAATTGATTGTACCCAAAATTATATAGCTTATCAACATATATAACCTACGAGTGGCTTCCTAGCCAAACTGGTTGAATAACGCTACACAACCGTTTCTAGTCAGCTGCACCCAAAGGTCACTATTGTTTTACTCTTTACTTACATTGAGAGTCAATAAACTATAATATGGCTTAGCAAACATGATACTAACTTCTTGGCCCATAAAATGATGGTAGAAAATGGATGCTACGTGATTAATGAAATAGCTTTGCTCTATCGTACAGGCTAGGTTTCGCCTCAAGTCTGTCTTGATGATGGCACTCTTCTTCTCACTCACGCTGCCAGTTGGTGTCGTGATCGGCATCGGGATATCCTCTGCTTACGACGAGAATAGCCCTAGGGCCCTAATCGTGGAAGGGCTCCTCAGCGCTGCCGCCGCCGGAATTCTGAACTACATGGCGCTCGTCGACCTTCTAGCGGAAGACTTCATGAATCCTAGGGTGCAGAACAACGGAAGGTTGCAGGTCATCATTAACATCTCCTTGCTGGTTGGGACGGCTCTCATGTCCATGCTTGCTGTATGGGCATGAGAAATCCTCCTCGGCTAAAAATAATAAATTCGTTTTGAACTTTTTTATGAGGCGAGGATTTCTCTTTTTGTTTCTTTTTGAGAGGTTTTCTGATCTGTTTCTTGATTGCTTGTAAAAGATGTGCATATATACATCAAACTTCACGGTGACATATACATGTACATTTGCTCGGTATTACAAGTTTACAACCATCAACAGTAGCACAAAGGCATTCATGCATGAGTGTTCATACTGGTGTGAGTGTGGTGGATGACAACTATGTGCCTTCTTTATACCCAGAAAGAACATTTGAATAGCGTTAAGCTGCTAAGCTTTACAACTACCAAAACACTTACTCGCCCAAAAAGAAAATCATCAAAACACAAAACCATTTCATGCATGTGCGCTTTGTACTCCAGAAGTAAAATGAACAATGTTGCTGTCAAGCTCTACCACTTTAGCATATCGAAATTATGCGTTGTTTGTATTACCAAACAATGTATGCACCGTGCGGCAAGCGTGGTTAGCCATCTCAATCCAATACCAACAGTAGTGTATGTACAATTATTATCCCCGTAACATCAATTAAATGCGAGACTCCCCGTGTCGAGGAAACAGCCCCGCGCCGCCCAGCCCAGGGCGACTCGGGGGCTCCCATAAACCTAGCGCCACCAACCCCATTTCCCTCCCCTCCCGCCGCGCCGCCGGCGGAGGAGGCAGAAGCGAAGCCCGCGCGGCTGACGGTGGCGGCCGGGCCTCCTCTCGTGGCGGCACCCAGGCTCTAGGGTGGAAACTCCATGGCTGCGCGTCGGCGTGCGCTGAGTGGCGATGGCCGATCGATTGGCGGCCGATCTCGGCGTCAGGTGGAGGGGCTCGAGAGGCGGCACAGTGGCGTGCTTATGTTGAACGGCGGTCGTGTTCGCTCAGCGGCGACTGATTTAGATCGGGGCGTCTTCACTCCTCCCTGCTCTGTGTGTTCCTTTGTACGGATCTGGGTCGCAAAAACCTCTGGTCCTCGATGTGGATGGAGCTGGAGGTGGGGATTCAGATCGGGTGAAATCCCTAACCGGCATGGATCGACTACTGTGGCGGTGATGCCCGAGGGTGTTGTTTTTCCTCCATGAAACGTTCGCCGGATCTGCTTCCACATCCATCATGCCATTTGCCTCCCGGGTGAAAGCCCTGACTGCGATGGGTGCCTTCAACTTCATTCCCTTCTTGAAGGTGCCGCCTTGAAAGATAGTTGGCCAGTGGACACTGTTGGGTTGGTGTTGGTGGCGCTCTGGATCAGGAGGTGGTGCGCTGTGGCATCTACCGCATTAGCGGCAGCGGGTCTGAGCGATGCACGTGTCTTGATGGACGTGCGCATGGTAGTGGCGTTGTCGGGCGTCGTGATGGCATCAACGGCAGTTAGGCCTGGCAAGCTCAATGTGTGAACGCTCCTGAAGTTGGGACAACGGAAGATGGCAATGCATATTCTTGAGCATGCGCACGCGGTGTGCACTTAGGATCCGCTAGACCGGTTGGTCATCTCGGGTCGCTGTGGGGAGGCTTGGTGAAGCCACCGGATTACATGGTGTATGTTGAGGCTTGGTCAGGGCACATCATCGATAGTAGGTGTAGCGACATAGATTGCCAGAAGATGGCTTTGGGTTCATACATATATATTTATTTTTGTCAGTCTCTATTAAATAATATAATAAAGATGGTTGTATGCATCGCTCGATACAGAGGCAGGGTTATTCTCCTTCTTTTTTAAAATGCTAGATGAAGAGCGTGATATCATTTTAACAGAATAATTGTGCCACTAAATCCTCATGTTAATTGTAAGATATAACAAATTGGCACATCATATCATTTAGAAAGAAAGTGTATCATAGGCAAGCCAAAAATAGCAATCAGTCTCGATTCTCCACCCGTTACCAACAATTTTAGGATTGCAACCACCTTTCCAAGGTTGGTGTAACAAGGACCATCTTAGATAGATGGAATTATGGGCATGTCAAGTCATCCGCCTTGGATAGGTGGAAATCCTCTACGGGTGTTTCTCTTCCACACACGTTAAATCGCAAAGAAGGGACAATCTCAAAAGAAGAACAGTGCATTGGCATTATCAGCAGCCCCCTCGGGGAGGACCGTCGTCCCAATGAGTACTTCATGCTGAAACATCCGCGGGCTGGGCACCCCTGCGACAGTTCATGAGCTGCGCAACCTCTTGCCGGCGATCCTTTGCGTGGTGAAAACACAGATGATGAAGTATCGTGTGGAAGGTTTGTCTGGAACTTAGAGTTTTGATCATGCGTATGGTGTGAGTAGCAGCGGAAGAAGTGGTGGTTTGTGCATTTTCTAGAAGTACCATCTGCATGCGTTGTTCTGATGCAGAGGCCGGGGTTATCCTTGTTTCCAAAAAAAAAAAGTTTTGAAACTCTACAATTTTTCTAATATCATATTGATATGGAGGTGAAGGAGGGGAAGGATCCTTGGAGATTAACTTGTAAGTATGGAGAATCCAATAGGGGTTGGCGGTACAAAACATGGGACATTATGAGATTCTAAAAAGCTAACATTGATCTTCCTTGGTTGTGTATGAGAGACTTTAATGAAGTTCTTAGGCGGGAGGAGCAGTTTGATCCGAACCCGCGAGAGATGGCCCAGATTAACCTCTTCAGAGAGTGTGTGGATGTGTGCCAGCTTTTTTATTTGGGGTATCGAGGGTTGGACTGGACATTTGAGAGAACAATTGAAGGAGGATATTTCTGCCGAGTGCCTGATCGGGATTTAGCCTCTCCGGATTTGGTACAACTTATTTCCCTTAGCATCAGTGGTGCATCTAAGTTCCATCAAATCTGACCATTCACCCATTCAGCTAATGAATTCGATGGAGTCCCATAATCAGCGCATTGCTAATGTGTGTCCTTTTCGTGTGGGAGATGTTGAAAATATGCCCTAGAGGCAATAATATTTGAGTATTATTTACTTCCATGTTTATAATTAATGTTATAACTGCTATCATTGACAGATATGCGATTCGGAGGAAAACTCATGAGCACATGTAGAGTTATAAACAATAAAACAAGATTCCTAGTCTTGTCTCTAGAACTCGCTCAAAGTGTTGATTGATGATCTGTTTTTCTGATCATGGTCATATCAGGGTCGTCTCCCGGATTTCGAGGCCCTGGTGCAAAATGCAAAATGAAACCCTAAAATCTAAAAAAAAAATCTACTAACTAAAGATTTAATACAGTTAAATATACACTGACTTAATCATTGTTATTCCATGCAATATTTCATAATATATCAGTAGCAATGCTAAATAAGAAAATGTGGTACTAAAGTTGGTGCAATATTTAATATAGTGTTTATCAAGATAATGTGATATTTAGTTGCTACGACCTCCTTCTGGGTTTATTAGCCTTGTGATCCAAAGTTTGACCATATATTTGTGTAATACAATATGAGATTTTTATTAATAAAATATGAGTTATATGCAGAAAAAAATGGTAATCCAACAACACAATTTTTATGACATATCTCTTTTTTTGACAAAGGGTGAATTTTATTAGCTCAAAATGGAGATTCAAGTGATGCAAACACAGTGAGCACACACCCGACCTCTGCATAGGTAGGATGACCACAGTCAACCCAACCGACACAAAAAATCACACACCGACAACTAGCAAAGTCAAACATGATCAAAACTATGCCTTAGTGGAGCAAAAAGAAAAAGAAAAACTCTGAAGGGATCAAGCCAGTGATCAAAATCTACAACAACAACCATATCTGCACCAAACATCACTTGACATCAGCTGCGATGTCACCACCACTTTCCACAGCCCCAGCAACTACATGCAAAGCATGGTCTTAACGTGAGGTGCCACACAATTGAAGGCCATGCTCGCACAAGCAGACAGTCAAGCTGTGACAAGAGCCACTCGCCACCAGCAACTTCGATAGCGAAGGTCGTCGTCGCACTTTGCAACAAATATTAAGGAAGGATGATCACTGACACTGTCAAATCCCAAATTAGGATGCTCCAAGACAATGCCTTCAAGAAGGTCAACGCCGAAGAAATCGCCGCCATTGTCTGTCCCACGAGGAGCAAGGATTTTCTCGGAGCAAAGACCAAAAGGGGAGGAAAGGAGCAA
The DNA here is from genome assembly GCF_018294505.1 of Triticum aestivum. Lineage (NCBI taxonomy): Eukaryota > Viridiplantae > Streptophyta > Magnoliopsida > Poales > Poaceae > Triticum > Triticum aestivum. Next base: position 560,754,329 of record NC_057804.1, read on the forward strand.
TGCAGTGACGCCTTCAATAAGGATTATGACGCCCAGAAGCACTGTCATCACCACTCCTGGCACTAAACCAAGACAGGGTTTCTCCAACTCCCCTCACACCCTCCCCTTCGCATCAACCACCAGGAATGAAGCCATCTTGTCCAGTGCACCAGTGAGAGTAGGCGAGGCCACCAGAGCAAGTCTCGATGACCCATCTGCCATCCCTGAGCACTGCCATAGGTGAGTATGTGATACGTCTATTTTGCATCACGTTTTCCTACTGTTATTTACAATGTTTTTGATCATTATAAGACTTTGTGATGCAATTCTAATGCCTTTTCTCTCTTAATTTGCAAGATTTTCATAAAGAGGGTGATTGCCAGCAACTGGAATTCTAGACCTGGAAAAGTCGTATCAGAGATACCTAGGGCCTGTTCGGGAGTGCTACAGCTCCTGGCTCCTCCAACTCCGTGGCAAGAGCTGGACCAAACGGTTTTAACTCCAGGAGCTGCGATTCAGAAGCTGACGAGGCGTCTAGTGCAAAAAGTGAGGAGTTGGAGGAGCTGGGATTTCCTTGATCCGAAAAAACAGGGAAGCTAGAGTTGAGCGATATTACCCGAGGATGCCACCACCAAGTGACTTCAAGGCAGCGTACCGGTTCGCTCCATGCATTCCTCTCCTCCAGCACACCCCTGCTGACTGGGCTTAGCCTTGGCATGTCTGATTTGCCTCCCAAATGGGCCACTTCCACGCTTAATGGGCTGGCAGCCCCAAGCGAGCGTCGCGGTCGGAGTCAGACGCTGCCGAACGATCATGCGGTTGCTACGTGAAATAGAAGCGAGGAGGAGAAGCTGGATATGTGGAGTTTTTAGAAGCCATAGGAGATCCAAACAGGCCCCTATTCTGCACAACTCCAAATGAGCTGAAATTTTCACGGAGAATTTTTATTGGAATATATAAAAAATAATGGAGCAAAGAAGTACCAGAGGGGACCCACCAGCTGCCCACAAGGGAGTAGGGCACGGACACCCCCTGGGCGCGCCCTAGTGCCTTGTGGGGCCCCTAGCAGGACTCTGGCCCCCATCTTCTGCTATATGAAGGGTTCTAACCTAGAAAATCAAGAGAGGACTTTTGGGGTGATGAAGCACCACCGTCTCGAGGCGGAACCTGGGCAGGAGCACTTTTGCTCTTTGGTGGAGCGATTCCACCGGGGACACTTCCCTCCGGGAGGGGGAAATCGAAGCCATCAACATCACCAACAACCCTCTCATTGTGGGAGGAGCAATCTTCATCAACATCTTCACCAGCACCATCTCATCCCAAACCCTAGTTCATCTCTTGTATCCAATCTGTGTCTCAAAACCTCAGATTCGTACATGTGGTTTACTAGCAGTGTTGATTACGTCTTGTAGTTGATGATGTTGGGGAACGTGGTAATTTCAAAATTTTCCTACGTACACGCAAGATCATGGTGCATAGCAACGAGAGGGGAGAGTGTTGTCCACGTACCCTCATAGACCGTAAGCGGAAGCGTTATGACAACACGGTTGATGTAGTCGTACGTATTCACAATCTGACCGATCTTAGTACCGAAAGCACGGCACCTCCGCGATCTGCACACGTTCGCCTCGGTAACATCCCACGAACTCACGATCCAGCAGAGTGTCGAGGGAGAGTTTCGTCAGCACAACGGCGTTATGATGGTGATGGTGAAGCTACCGACGCAGGGCTTCACCTAAGCACTGCAACGATATGACCGAGGTGGATTAAGGTGGACGGGGGCACCGCACACGGCTAAGAGATCAATGATCAACTTGTGTGTCTATGGGGTGCCCCCTCCCCCGTATATAAAGGAGTGGAGGGGGGAGGCCAGCCTCCTAGGTGCGCCCCAAGGGGAGTCCTATGAAGGAAATATGCCCTAGAGGCAATAGTAAAGTTATTATTTATTTCCTTATATCATGATAAATGTTTATTATTCATGCTAGAATTGTATTAACCGGAAACTTAGTACATGTGTGAATACATAGACAAACTGAGTGTCACTAGTATGCCTCTACTTGACTAGCTCATTAATCAAATATGGTTATGTTTCCTAACCATGGACAAAGAGTTGTCATTTGATTAACGGTATCACATCATTAGGAGAATGATGTGATTGACTTGACCCATTCCGTTAGCTTAGCACTTGATCATTTAGTTTTCTGCTATTGCTTTCTTCATGACTTATACATGTTCCTATGACTATGAGATTATGCAACTCCCGTTTAACGGAGGAACACTTTGTGTGCTACCAAACGTCACAACGTAACTGGGTGATTATAAAGGAGCTCTATAGATGTCTCCGAAGGTACATGTTGGGTTGACGTATTTCGAGATTAGGATTTGTCACTCCGATTGTCAGAGAGGTATCTCTGGGCCCTCTCGGTAATGCACATCACTATAAGCCTTGCAAGCAATGTAGCTAATGAGTTAGTTACGGAATGATGCATTACGTAACGAGTAAAGAGACTTGCCGGTAACGAGATTGAACTAGGTATTAGATACCGACGGTCGAATCTCGGGCAAGTAACATACCGATGACAAAGGGAACAACGTATGTTGTTATGCGGTTTGACCGATAAAGATCTTCGTAGAATATGTGGGAGCCAATATGAGCATCCAGGTTCCGCTATTGGTTATTGACCGAGAATAGTTCTAGGTCATGTCTACATAGTTCTCGAACCCGTAGGGTCCGCACGCTTAACGTTACAATGACAGTTTTATTATGAGTTTATATGTTTTGATGTACCGAAGGTTGTTCGGAGTCCCGGATGTGATCCCGGACACGACGAGGAGTCTCGAAATGGTCGAGACATAAAGATTGATATATTGGAAGCCTATATTTGGATATCGGAATCGTTCTGGGAGAAACCGGGATTTTTCCGGAGTACCGGGGGGTTACCGGAACCCCCCCCCCCCGGGGGTTATTGGGCCTACATGGGCCATGAGGGAGAAGAGGAGGGCCGGCCAGGGCAGGCCGCGCGCCCCCTGCCCCCTAGTCCTAATAGGACAAGGAAGGGGGGGCGGCGCCCCCCTTTCCTCTTTCCCCTCCCCCCTTTCCTTCTCCACCAAGGCAAGAGGGGGGAGTCCTACTCCCGGTGGGAGTAGGACTCCTTCAGGCGCACCCCTAGGGGGCCGGCCGCACCTCCCCCCTCCCTCCTTTATATACGGGGGCAAGGGGCACCTCTAGACACACAAGTTGATCTTCGTGATCGTTCCTTAGCCGTGTGCGGTGCCCCCCTCCACCATATTCCACCTCGGTCATATCGTTGCGGTGCTTAGGCGAAGCCCTGCGTCGGTAGAACATCATCATCGTCACCACACCGTCGTGCTGATGGAACTCATCCCCGACACCCTACTGGATCGGAGTCCGGGGATCGTCATCGAGCTGAACATGTGCTGAACTCGGAGGTGCCGTACATTCGGTGCTTGGATCGGTCTGATCGTGAAGACGTACGACTACATCAACCGCTTTGTCATAATGCTTCCTCTTTTGGTCTACGAGGGTACATGGATACACTCTCCCCTCTCGTTGCTATGCATCACCATGATCTTGCGTGTGCGTAGGATAATTTTTGAAATTACTACGTTCCCCAACAGTGGCATCCGAGCCAGGTTTTATGCGTTGACATTATATGCACGAGTAGAACACAAGTGAGTTGTGGCCGATACAAGTCATACTGCTTACCAGCATGTCATACTTTGGTTCAGCAGTATTGTTGGATGAAGCGGCCCGGACCGACATTACGCGTATGCTTACGCGAGACTGGTTTTACCGCCGTGCTTTGCACACAGGTGACTAGCGGGTGTCTGTTTCTCCAACTTTAGTTGAACCGAGTGTGGCTACGCCCGGTCCTTGCGAAGGTTAAAACAGCACTAACTTGACGAACTATTGTTGTGGTTTTGACGCGTAGGTAAGAACGGTTCTTGCTCAGCCCGTAGCAACCACGTAAAATTTGCAACAACAAAGTATAGGACGTCTAACTTGTTTTTGCAGGGCATGTTGTGATGTGATATGGTCAAGACGTGATGCTATATTTTATTGTATGAGATGATCATGTTTTGTAGCCGAAGTTATCGGCAACTGGCAGGAGCCATATGGTTGTCGCTTTATTGTATGAAATGCAAACGCCCTGTAATTGCTTTACTTTATCACTAAGCGGTAGCGATAGTCGTAGAAGCAATAGATGGCGTAACGACAACGATGCTACGATGGATATCAAGGTGTCGCGTCGGTGACGATGGTGATCACAACGGTGCTTTGGAGATGGAGATCACAAGCACAAGATGATGATGGCCATATCATATCACTTATATTGATTGCATGTGATGTTTATCCTTTATGCATCTTATCTTGCTTTGATTAACGATAGCATTTTAAGATGATCTCTCACTAAAATTATCAGGAAGTGTTCTCCCTGAGTATGCACCGTTGCGAAAGTTCTATGTGCTGAGACACCACGTGATGATCGGGTGTGATAGGCTCTACGTTCAAATACAACGGGTGCAAATCAGTTGCACACGCGGAATACTCAGGTTAAACTTGACGAGCCTAGCATATAACAGATATGGCTTCGAAACACGGAGACCGAAAGGTCAAGCGTGAATCATATAGTAGATATGATCAACATATTGATGTTCACCGTTGAAACTACTCCATCTCACGTGATGATCGGACATGGTGTAGTTGATATGGATCACATAATCACTTAGAGGATTAGAGGGGTGTCTATCTATGTGGGAGTTCTTAAGTAATATGATTAACTGAACTTTAATTTATCATGAACTTAGTCCTGGTAGTATTTTGCAAATTATGTTGTAGCTCGCGTTGTTGCTTCCCTATGTTTTTGCTTCCCTGTGTTTTTATATGTGTTCCTAGAGAAAAACTAAGTTGAAAAGATGTTAGTAGCAATGATGCGGACTTGGTTCGTGATCTGAGGTTTATCCTCATTGGTGCACAAAAGAATTATGTCCTCGATGCACCGCTAGGTGACAGACCTGTTGCAGGAGCAGATGCAGACGTTATGAATGTTTGGCTAGCTCAATATGATGACTACTTGATAGTTTTGTGCACCATGCTTTATGGCTTAGAACCGGGACTACAAAAACGTTTTTGAAACGTCATGGAACATATAAGATGTTTCAAGAGATGAAATTGGTATTTCAGACTCATGCCCGTGTCAAGAGGTATGAGACCTCTGACAAATACTTCGCCTAAAAGATGGAGGAGAATTGCTCAACTAGTGAGCAAGTACTTAGATTGTCTGAGTACTACAATCGCTTGAATCAAGTGGGAGTTAATCTTCCAGATAAGATAGTGATTGGCAGAGTTCTCTAGTCACCATCACCTAGTTAATGGAACTTCGTGATGAACTCTAATGCAAGGGATGACGAAAACGATTCCCGAGCTCTTCGTGATGCTGAAATCGACGAAGGTAGAAATCAAGAAAGAGCATCAAGTGTTGATGATTGACAAGACCACTAGTTTCAAGAAAAGGGCAAAGGGAAAGAAAGGGAACTTCAAGCAGAATGGCATGCAAGTTGTCACTCCCGCGAAGAAGCCCAAAGCTGGACCAAAGCCTGAAACTAAGTGCTTCTACTGCAAAGGAAATGGTCACTGGAAGCGGAAATGCCCCGAATATTTGGTGGATAAGAAGGATGGCAAAGTGAACAAGGGTATATTTGATATACAGGTTATTAATGTGTGCCTTACTAGTGTTTATAGTAGCCCCTGAGTATTTGATACTTGTTCGGTTGCTAAGGTTAGTGACTCGAAACAGGAGTTACAGAATAAACAAAGACTAGTTGAAGGGGAAGTGACGATGAGTGTTGGAAGTAGTTCCAAGATTGATGTGATCATCATCGCACACTCCCTATACTTTCGGGATTAGTGTTAAACCTAAATAAATGTTATTTGGTGTTTGCGTTGAACATGAATATGATTTGATCATGTTTATTGCGATACGGTTATTCATTTAAAGTCAAAGAATAATTGTTGTTCTGTTTACATGAATAAAACCTTCGATGGATATACACCCAATGAAAATAGTTTATTGGTGTCACATCCCTAGTCCTGGCATGCACTAGGCTAGCCCTTTATGTGTGCATCATGTTTAATTTTTTCAAATAAACTTGAAATGGGGATTGTCCAAACCCTAGCATTAAAGGAATTCACTAGGTTCACCTAAAATATTTTTAGTAAGTCCAAATGGCTTTCAAAAATGTTCATCATTTCTGGTTAATGCTAGAAACCATAACCAGTGGTGTTGCACATTTTTCCATGACATATTTGGTCACTGGATTAAATCATATAGTATTTGCAATTGGGCATTTAAATGATATATATTATTTTAAGTGCTCAATTAATTCTGAACTTAAGTGTGGGATGTTTGGAATAAACCCAACAGAGCCCACAATTATTTGAAGGATTTTTGGAAACGTTTTAGTATTTTTAATAAAGCCCAACAGTTGCAGCAGAAATAGAAAAACAGAAATTAAATTAGGTAAGAGAGAGAGAGAGAAGTACCTGGCCACCTACCTGGCGCAGCCCACCTAGCAGCCCACTGGCCGGCCCAGCACTGTGCTGGACCGTGCCAGCCACCTGCTTCCTCTCGCCAGGCAGGCAGAGAGGAGCACGCCCGCGCACGCCGAGCTTGCCACGCAGCTCCCTGGCCGCCTGCCCCGCTTGGATAGCGTGGCGACGCCTCGAAGCCACTCCTCGGCGCCACCCCACAGCCCCCTCTGCCTCTCCCCTCACTCTCTACTCTCCCCCTTGCCCTCGAGCCCCTTCCCCGAGCTCACCCGAGAGCGACCGCCGCCGCCGTTCGCCATAGCCGCGCTCACCGGCCACCCCACTTCTCCCAGCCGTGTCCAGGCGCTCCGCCTCGACGCCATGGAGCACCAGGACGAAGCACGCGCCCGCGGGACACCTGAAGCAGCGCCATCGTCTTCATCTCCGTCGTCGGCCGCCGGAGATCCCTCGCGCCGCCCCGCTTGCTCCGGCTCGTCCCCGATTCCTTCGACCCGTCCGTCTGACGCGCCGTGAGCCCTGCTACCTCCTCCTCCTCTCCGTTTGCCTTCTTGTGCACCACAGCGACCACACCGAGCTCGCCTGCATGCGCTGCCGCCTCTGCATGTCGCCGTCGTAGCCACGACCACGCTGACTCGATACCGAGCGCGCCACCGCGCTCAGCACATCACCACGGGGCCGTAGCAACTACCCGTTGCTCCTGCTGAGCCCTGCGACGTCGGAACGTTTGACGTCCGAATGCCGGCCGCCGCGCGAGTGGTCGCCGCTGCCGCTCTGGGCCGTCTCCGACCACTCCACCTGCACCAAACGGCGCGGACGAGTCCCCTCGTCGCGTAGAGGGCCTCGGCCATCCATTTGAGCCGCCAGCCTGTTTGAGCCATTTGACCGGGGGTTTGACCACCCTGGGTCACTAACATGTGGGCCCAGCCCAGGCTAATCTTTAGTTTAGGTTTAGTTTAACGCTAACTAAAATTAGTTAGTTACTTGGTCACTGACCAGTGGGCCCCACTGGTCACGTTTGACCTGGGTCAACCCAGTTGACCTGCTGACGCAGTGCTGTTGTCATGCTGACGCAGTAAATGTTTTCTGGCATTTTTATTAATCCAGAAAATTCTAGAAAATAGCTTAAATTTCCAAAATTCATAGAAATTCAACCGTAGCTCCAAATCAAATAATTTATATATGAAAAATGACTAGAAAAATCTAATCTATCCATCTGTACCATTTTCATGCATGATAGAACAACTCATGACTACTGTTTAGGACAATTCAATTAAATGGCATTTAAATAACCACATGTGGAGTTTGAATTTGAATTTTGGATTCAAACCAACTCCATTTGACTTGCTGCTAGGTGCATTAGCTCAAACCACAGCATATTGCCATGTCACATTCATGCATCATATTGTGCATTGCATTGATTGTGTTCTTCCTTGTTTGCCGGTATTTGTCCCCTCTCAGTACACGTGTTCCGATGATGAGTTCGATGACACCGATGAAGAGTTATACTATCTTCAGAAGTGCCAGGCAAGCAAAACCCCCTTGTTCATTCCGATACAAACCCACTCTCATGCTCCTGCTCTCTTTTATTGCATTAGGACAACAACGATTCAACTGTTACATGCTGCGGTAGTTGAACCCCTTTCCTCTGCATGACCTGTCATTGCCACAGTAAATAGATGAAACCCACTAGCATGAGTAGGAGTTGTTTGAGCCCTGATGTGCCTACTCATTCATGCTTGTTTGTCATGCCTGCTACTGCTTAGAGTTGAGTCAGGTCTGATTCATCGGGGATGAATTGGAGGTGTGTGAACATGTCCTACGGTGTGTGAGCTAAGTGTGTGAACACGATTTGGTAAAGGTAGCGGTGAGAGGCCATGTAGGAGTACATGGTGGGTTGTCTCCTTGCAGCCGTCCTCAGGAACTGAGTTCTGTATTTGTGATCCATGAACAGCTACTACCACACATTGGGATCCTTAATTGACTCTCTCGACTTATTAATCAACATGATCTCTGTCCAGGAGTTGCAACTAGTTTCTGGTGTTTGTAGGTAGTGTTAGTAGTCTACCAAGTGGCACCCGGTACAGGTGGGCTTGGGACAGACTAGGCACAGTGGCACGGTGTACCAAGTGGCACCCAGATGGTGGGCTTGGGAACCCTGCTCACATCGTTTGGGGCCGTGAGCGACACCCCGGCCGGATCTCCTTGCGGATGGAACCCGAATAGGCGATAAACCTAGACGAGAGACTTGTGTGATTAGTCAGGTCGTGGCCGACACCCTCGCTGGGCTTCCGCTTGAAGGTTGTCGAGTACATGTCGTGTAAACGGCGGTAAGTGGTGAGAGCGTGTGTGAAGAAGTACACCCCTGCAGGGTTAATATGATCTATTCGAATAGCCGTGTCCGTGGTAAAGGACTTCTGGGTTGCCTATACAGTTCATAGACAAGTGAAAGTGGATACTTTAAAATGCGCAAGATAAGCGTGAGTGCTATGGATGGCGTTCTCGTAGGGAGATGGGAGCGGATCCATAGTGGTGTATTGATATGGTGAATATGTGGACTCGTGTGCGCACCTCAAAAGAGTTACTTGCAGTCGTAGTTCAGGATAGCCACCGAGTCAAAGCTGGCTTGCTGCAGTTAAACCCCACCATCCCCTTGTTGATAATGATGCATATGTAGTTAGATCTGATGTAAGTCTTGCTGGGTACATTTGTACTCACGTTGCTTAATTTATGTTTTTGCAGAGAGACTTCAGTCTCGCTAGTAGTACCGCGTGGACTTCGACGTTTAGCTTGTTACCTCAGCTATGATCTTGTGCCCTCGGCAGGATCTGGTAGATAGTCAGGCTTCTCAGCCCTTTTCTTCTCTAGATGTCTGTACTCAGACATGTTAAGCTTCCGCATGTGCTTTGACTTGTATGCTCTGATTGTTGGGTCATGAGACCCATGTTTGTAATATCTCGCTCCTCGGAGCCTACTGAATAAATACTTGAGTTGGAGAGTCATGTTGTGATGCCATGTTGTATTTGCACATATCGAGCATATTGTGTGTATGTTATTGAAATGCTTGGTATGTGTGGGATCTGACTATCTAGTTGTTTATCCTTAGTAGCCTCTCTTACCGGGAAATGTCTCCTAGTGTTTCCGCTGAGCCATGGTAGCTTGCTACTGCTCCGGAACACTTAGGCTGGCCGGCATGTGTACTTCTTCGTTCCTGTGTCTGTCCCCTCGGAGAAATGTCACGCGATGAATTCCGGAGTCCTGTTAGCCTGCTACAGCCCAGTTTACCGGAGTCCTGCTAGCCCAGTTGCTACAGCCTGGATTCACTCGCTGATGACCGATACGTTCGTTGTTGGGTCATGTATGCCCGTTCCTGTAAGTTAGTGCCACTCTGGGTTCACGACTAGCCATGTCAGCCCGGGTTCTTTGTCATATGGATGCTAGCGGCACTATCATATACGTGAGCCAAAAGGCGCAAACGGTCCCGGGCTAGGTAAGGTGGCACCCGTGGGAATCCCGTGCGTGAGGCCGCAAAGGGATATGATGTGTTACATGCTAGATCGGTGTGACATAGGATCGGGGTCCTGACAGCTTTGGTATCAGAGCTTGACTACCTGTAGGTTTACCAAGCCAAACTGGTCGAAGTTGAGTCTAGAAATTCTTATTTTATATAATGGAATTGATTGCGGGATGGAACGTAAGGCTCTTTTTACTCCTTTACCTTATGCCCTTCTGATCCGAGTCATACTATCTTTCCTATGGGGTTAAGGAACTAGGCTCTCTCTTCTTTCTATTAGGATCACGTGTTACTAATCCGTAGACTTATAAGATTGTTGGACTTAAGCCTTGGTTCAGTTCCTATTACTTCTGTATGTTAACTGTTGATCTCGAAACCTTGATATTGTGCTTCTGAGTGGTTATGCCACCATTTTTGTGGCATGTCTCCAATCTTCTTGAGCATTTACAGCCGTTATGTTGTCCGAGTCGTCCCAGGTTTCTAAACAATCTGATGCATTTGCAAATCCCTTCTTCTCGTTCCCGATATCCTCTCTGGCTAGTTTAACCAAACTAATCGGTGAGTTGAGGTACTCCATTGCCTTGACATTTATGTTGGAGTTATTATTATGACCCTAGGTGTCTTAGGGGATCATCTAGTAGTCTAGCCATGTTTTGTGATCCTAGTGTGATGACTCTGGCCATCATTCCCGAAAGCATCCCGTGATGCCACTTAGTTAGTAGGCATTCCACTTCTGGGTTTTGAACCCGAGATTCACCCTACTTACTTCATGTTGATAGTAATTGCTAGCTCCCTTAGGTTATTAGTAACCTTTGCGTTAGTCCTCGAGGTCCGTGGTATTTCCTTCTTCCAAATACTATGAATCGTTTATGGCAGAAGCTCTTTGAACCAAAAGATCACAATAAGAGTGCTCTTAATGGGTTCTCCATTCAAGAATTCTGAATCTGCCAGTCTTACCTTTCTGCATGGATTATCCGGAAGAAACTTGTTGAACTTCGTTCGACATGCTAATCCATGCATCCACAACTCAGAAAATCATATGTTCTTTTGAGTTGTTCCCCTTTAGTTGTATTCTGACCCGCGTCTACCAATTGATAGTCAGGAGTAGTCGTGCATTCAAGTTTATCGATGCCTATTATCCATGTGGTCCGTCAAGCCATTCTATTCCAGAATGACTAGGAGAAATGAACTCCAGTACCTCATCCATATCTAGGATTGGGTCAAAGTAGTCATACTCCGCAGATCAAAATACTAATCTAGTTTTTGTTCTGTTCCACCTTGGAGTGTTACCATCTTTATATCAAGAATATCATGGGAATTACACACCCTCCTATGAATTCTTGATATAGTGATACTTCTCGCCATCATTATTCATTCCTCGGTTTCGTGTTGTCGCAACCGGAATGCCGACAAGTGAACTATGATGTGTGAAGTCAATACTCCTAGCAACTGTCTTGCTTGGTAGTTAATGGACAACAATCTCATCCTTAGCGTGTTGATTATTGAATCGTCGCCCTAGGGTTGATAGTGCTACCTAGTCCTTATTTCTGGTGCACTCCTCGATCAATGAGTTAGGATTGTGCCAATCCCTCGCTTATTTGATCATATCGTCTTGCCCTGAAAAGCAAGATTGTTCTCGAGCTTAGAAGCATACCGGTGGCTCGTGATTTTCCGATTATCTTCTCGGAAGTATCACCAGGTTGTCACTGACCGCTATGTTGAGCTCGTGATCAAGTTGGTTTTCGAAACCACACTTTCTCCAAGAATCCATGTTGGATACCCCTGAGCTAGTTGGTTAGGCTAAACAACAACTTGGAGAGTTGGAAGATAAAAACCTGTCCAACTTAGTTCATTCCAAGGGATATCTTTGTGTGTGCGTATTAATGGAAGATGGTATTTTCATCGATTGACCCTCGTGATCAGTTAATGGATCTATCATCTTGTCTAATCTTTGATTTGAGTATGGGTTATTGCCAAATCAAATCAGAACCAACGATATTCGTAATGTTGTCTTACTCGTGGTTGTTTCCCCGAGCATACACCATTATATCTTTCGGGTCTGACCAATGCTATCACCTTGTTCACATAGTTCTGGAATTCCACTTATATGGAAGCCTGGATGGATTGTTGTTGAGCCCATCAGCAGCATTTTGTCCTCTCCATGATTCATGTTGAACATCTAAGTTAGCATTGGAAACTTCTGTAAGCATTATCTTCGTGATCCATTCATGAAGCATATGTTTGGATGAAAGAAGTGACTTCCTCTAATTCATGTGCATTTGGAGCAAGTTGCCGCCGTGGATTCGAGAAAGTCAATGTTGCTTCCTCTGGAATCATCCCAAGTCAGTCATGGATACGTGCAAAGTATTCTATGGTCTGGCGACTTGCAACCTTCATTCCATATGTATTCCGTAGCACACCAAGCCACTGATTGATTTGTTCAAGGAAAAGGAGTTAAGTGCTAATCCATGGTAATGCACAAGACTTCGATATCCCCGATGAGGGTTCCCTACCAGAACTCGATAATGTTTTATTGTAAGACTACCATGTGATCATGTTTGTCTGGGACAGCGTGTACACACGTGTGTAGCGGAACCAGCTCATGTTTTGGAGCTTGCTATCGTAGTTCATTTCCCGAGAATCTCGCAACGTCATCTCGTCGATTTGTGTTGCAAACTTTCATTTTTCCTCCTAGACTCGATGAGTCTGGAATATCTAACACCAACCAGATCTGAATCTCAGGCAGATATGATGGTTGGAACATTTCCCAAGAACTATAATAATGGTCTCTCTGTAACCGGTTAAGTAGATGTCGTGGCCAACACACCCAGCCGGAAGACCTATTATTGTAGTATCTTGATTGAAGAAGTTGGCCACCTCCCCATGAGGATTTCTTGTGGATTTACTTCCGTAGTTATTCCTTATGATTTTTGTGTTCCCGAAGTCCGACCTTTACTTGATGTCCTGGATATCAACCCAGTTTAATAAATGGGTTGCGCTAGCACATCAAGGAGAACATTAGAAGCGGAGTGCTAAATGTCTCTCGGTCGATCATCCAGATTTTGTTTCCTTGGCCCCGTCAAGGTGAAATCTGAGACGGTGTTATCTTCCTTTGCATCTGCATCTCTTCCACCAGTATTCATCATGGTAGTATGTTGTGTTGCCAGGATCCTTGACCCGGATGTTGGTAAAACCTTGATGAATATGGAAATGCTCAAGTTCTGGAGAGCACGCGCAAGCAAAATCATCCCTTGCGTTGTCTTCAACAAGGTAGTCCACATCATCCATTCTAGTCTGAGTATTTTATTCTACCAAACTCCTCCAAATGATCGATTGTGATTTGCCTTAAGCTGGTATAAAGAGTTTCAATGATCTCTGAATCAAAGGTAATTCTTTTTGCCACTTAAGGGGATATATCTACGAGTCACCATCCCTAAGGTGTCTCGTTATGGTATCATGGCAACTCAACTCCTCGCTACGTTGACAACCAATCACCACCTTTTAAGTGTGGGGTTGTTGTCTACTTAGTGAACCCTCGTCATCTGCTCCACTCCATCCCTCTAGATGTGTGCTTCCTGTCTCAGCTCGAGATATGTTGCTATGTCTCATTCCGTGAGTTGATACAAAGTTGTTCGACCTTCGATAAGATCGATCCTTCTAGAGTCTTTCTTTTCCTCTCGTTGTCATGATTAGTTGAAGTTCTCAGAGCAAGACGTCGAGACAATGATGGTGATCGAATCAACGTTCTTATGAAGTGCAACCTGGATCATGAAGATTGTATTAGTTTGCGTTTCCCCTTCCATCTTACCCTATGCTTGAATCTCAGGACGAGATTTTTTTCTTAGTGGGGGTGAGCTGTCACATCCCTAGTCCTGGCATGCACTAGGCTAGCCCTTTATGTGTGCATCATGTTTAATTTTTTCAAATAAACTTGAAATGGGGATTGTCCAAACCCTAGCATTAAAGGAATTCACTAGGTTCACCTAAAATATTTTCAGTAAGTCCAAATGGCTTTCAAAAATGTTCATCATTTCTGGTTAATGCTAGAAACCATAACCAGTGGTGTTGCACATTTTTCCATGACATATTTGGTCACTGAATTAAATCATACAGTATTTGCAATTGGGCATTTAAATGATATATATTATTTTAAGTGCTCAATTAATTATGAACTTAAGTGTGGGATGTTTGGAATAAACCCAACAGAGCCCACAATTATTTGAAGGATTTTTGGAAACGTTTTAGTATTTTTAATAAAGCCCAACAGTTGCAGCAGAAATAGAAAAACAGAAATTAAATTAGGTAAGAGAGAGAGAAGTACCTGGCCACCTACCTAGCACAGCCCACCTGGCAGCCCACTTGCCGGCCCAGCACTGTGCTGGCCCGTGCCAGCCACCTGCTTCCTCTCGCCAGGCAGGCAGAGAGGAGCGCACCCGCGCACGCCGAGCTTGCCATGCAGCTCCCTGGCCGCCTGCCCCGCTTGGATAGCGTGGCGACGCCTCGAAGCCACTCCTCGGCGCCACCCCGCAGCCCCCTCTGCCTCTCCCCTCACTCTCTGCTCTCCCCCTTGCCCTCGAGCCCCTTCCCCGAGCTCACCCGAGAGCGACCGCTGCCGCCGTTCACCATAGCCGCGCTCACCGGCCACCCCACTTCTCCCAGCCGTGTCCAGGCGCTCCGCCTCGACGCCATGGAGCACCAGGACGAAGCACGCGCCCGCGGGACACCTGAAGCAGCGCCGTCGTCTTCATCTCCGTCGTCGGCCGCCGGAGATCCCTCGCGCCGCCCCACTTGCTCCGGCTCGTCCCCGACTCCTCCGACCCGCTCGTCTGACGCGCCGTGAGCCCTGCTACCTCCTCCTCCTCTCCGTTTGCCTTCTTGTGCACCACAGCGACCACACCGAGCTCGCCCGCACGCGTTGCCGCCTCTGCACGTCGCCGTCGTGGCCACGACCACGCTGACTCGATACCGAGCGCGCCACCGCGCTCAGCACATCACCATGGGGCCATAGCAACTATCCGTTGCTCCTGCTGAGCCCTGCGACGTCGGAACGTTCGACGTCCGAACGCCGGCCGCTGCGCGAGTGGTCGCCGCCGCTGTTCTGGGCCGTCTCCGACCACTCCGCCTGCACCAAACGGCGCGGACGAGTCCCCTCGTCGCGTAGAGGGCCTCGGCCATCCATTTGGACGCCTGAGGGCCATTCCCACACCCCTCCGCCACATCTGAAGACGCCGGCGTCGAGCCGCCGGCCTGTTTGAGCCATTTGACCGGGGGTTTGACCACCCCGGGTCACTAACATGTGGGCCCAGCCTAGGCTAATCTTTAGTTTAGGTTTAGTTTAACGCTAACTAAAATTAGTTAGTGACTTGGTCACTGACCAGTGGGCCCCACTGGTCACGTTTGACCTGGGTCAACCCAGTTGACCTGCTAACGCAGTGCTATTGTCATGCTGACGCAGTAAATGTTTTCTGGCGTTTTTATTAATCCAGAAAATTCTAGAAAATAGCTTAAATTTCCAAAATTCATAGAAATTCAACCGTAGCTCCAAATCAAATAATTTATATATGAAAAATGATCAGAAAAATCCAACATATCCATCTGTACCATTTTCATGCATGATAGAACAACTCATGACTACTTTTTAGGACAATTCAATTAAATGGCATTTAAATAACCAGATGTGGAGTTTGAATTTGAATTTTGGATTCAAACCAACTCCATTTGACTTGCTGCTAGGTGCATTAGCTCAAACCACAGCATATTTCCATGTCACATTCATGCGTCATATTGTGCATTGCATTGATTGTGTTCTTCCTTGTTTGCCGGTATTTGTCCCCTCTCAGTAGACGTGTTCCGACGATGAGTTCGATGACACCGATGAAGAGTTATACTATCTTCAGAAGTGCCAGGCAAGCAAAACCCCCTTGTTCATTCCGATACAAACCCACTCTCATGCTCCTGCTCTCTTTTATTGCATTAGGACAACAACGATTCAACTGTTACATGCTGCGGTAGTTGAACCCCTTTCCTCTGCATGACCTGTCATTGCCACAGTAAATAGATGAAACCCACTAGCATGAGTAGGAGTTGTTTGAGCCCTGATGTGCCTACTCATTCATGCTTGTTTGTCATGCCTGCTTCTGCTTAGAGTTGAGTCAGGTCTGATTCATCGGGGATGAATTGGAGGTGTGTGAACATGTCCTACGGTGTGTGAGCTAAGTGTGTGAAAACGATTTGGTAAAGGTAGCGGTGAGAGGCCATGTAGGAGTACATGGTGGGTTGTCTCATTGCAGCCGTCCTCAGGAACTAAGTTCTGTGTTTGTGATCCATGAACAGCTACTACCACACATTGGGATCCTTAATTGACTCTCTCGACTTATTAATCAACATGATCTCTGTCTAGGAGTTGCAACTAGTTTCTGGTGTTTGTAGGTAGTGTTAGTAGTCTACCAAGTGGCACCCGGTACAGGTGGGCTTGGGACAGACTAGGCACAGTGGCACGGTGTACCAAGTGGCACCCGGATGGTGGGCTTGGGAACCCTGCTCACATCGTTTGGGGCCATGAGCGACACCCCGGCCGGATCTCCTTGCGGATAGAACCCGAATAGGCGATAAACCTGGACGAGAGACTTGTGTGATTAGTCAGGTCATGGCCGACACCCTCACTGGGCTTCCGCTTGAAGGTTGTTGAGTACATGTCGTGTAAACGGCGGTAAGTGGTGAGAGCGTGTGTGAAGAAGTACACCCCTGCAGGGTTAATATGATCTATTCGAATAGCTGTGTCCGCGGTAAAGGACTTCTGGGTTGCCTATACAGTTCATAGACAAGTGAAAGTGGATACTTTAAAATGCGCAAGATAAGCGTGAGTGCTATGGATGGCGTTCTCGTCGGGAGACAGGAGCGAATCCATAGTGGTGTATTGATATGGTGAATATGTGGACTCGTGTGCGCCACCTCAAAAGAGTTACTTGCAGTCGTAGTTCAGGATAGCCACCGAGTCAAAGCTGGCTTGCTGCAGTTAAACCCCACCATCCCCTTGTTGATAATGATGCATATGTAGTTAGATCTGATGTAAGTCTTGTTGGGTACATTTGTACTCACGTTGCTTAATTTATGTTTTTGCAGAGAGACTTCAGTCTCGCTAGTAGTACCGTGTGGACTTCGACGTTTAGCTTGTTACCTCAGCTACGATCTTGTGCCCTCGACAGGATCTGGTAGATAGTCAGGCTTCTCATCCTTTTTCTTTTCTAGATGTCTGTACTCAGACATGTTAAGCTTCCGCATGTGCTTTGACTTGTATGCTCTGATTGTTGGGTCATGAGACCCATGTTTGTAATATCTCGCTCCTCGGAGCCTACTGAATAAATACTTGAGTTGTAGAGTCATGTTGTGATGCCATGTTGTATTTGCACATAACGAGCATATTGTGTGTATGTTATTGAAATGCTTGGTATGTGTGGGATCTGACTATCTAGTTGTTTATCCTTAGTAGCCTCTCTTACCGGGAAATGTCTCCTAGTGTTTCCGCTGAGCCATGGTAGCTTGCTACTGCTCCGGAACACTTAGGCTGGCCAGCATGTGTCCTTCTTTGTTCCTATGTCTGTCCCCTTGGGGAAATGTCACGCGATGAATTTCGGAGTCCTATTAGCTTGCTACAGCCCGATTTACCGGAGTCCTGCTAGCCCAGTTGCTACAGCCCGGATTCACTCGCTGATGACCGATACGTTCGTTGCTGGGTCATGTATGCCTATTCCTGTAAGTTAGTGCCACTCTGGGTTCATGACTAGCCATGTCAGCCTGGGTTCTTTGTCATATGGATGCTAGCGGCACTATCATATACGTGAGCCAAAAGGCGCAAACGGTCCCGGGCCAGGTAAGGTGGCACCCGTGGGAATACCGTGCGTGAGGCCGCAAAGGGATATGATGTGTTACATGCTAGACCAGTGTGACTTAGGATCGGGGTCCTGACAATTGGATCTCGATCGTAGTGATACACATATTCATAATATTGATGCCAAAAGATGCAAAGTTAATAATGATAGCACAACTTATTTGTGGCACTGCCGTTTGAGTTATATCGGTGTAAGGCGCATGAAGAAACTCCATGCCGATGGGTTTTTGGAATCACTTGATTGTAAATCATTTGATGCTTGCGAACCGTGCCTTTTGGGCAAGATGACTAAAACTCCGTTCTTCGGAACAATGGAACGAGCTACTGACTTATTGGAAATAATACATACCGATGTATGCGATCCAATGAGTGTTGATGCTCGTGGCGAGTATCGTTATTTTCTGACCTTCACAGATGATTTGAGAAGATATGGGTATATCTACTTGATGAAACATAAGTTTAAAATAGTTGAAAGGTTCAAAGGATTTCAGAGTGAAGTGGAGAATCATCGTAACAAGAAAATAAAGTTTCTACGATCTGATTGTGGAGGAGAATATTTGAGTTACGAGTTTGGCCTTCATATAAAACAATGTGGAGTAGTTTCACAGTTCACACCACCTGGAACACCACAACGTTATGGTGTGTCCGAACGTCATAACTGCACTTTATTGGATATGGTGTGATCTATGATGTATCTTACCAATTTACCACTATCGTTTTGGGGTTATGCATTAGAGACAGTTGCATTCACTTTAAATAGGGCACCATCAAAATCCGTTGAGACGACGCCTTATAAACTGTGGTTTAGCAAGAAACCAAAGTTGTCGTTTCTTAAAGTTTGGGGCTGCGATGCTTATGTGAAAAGGTTTCAACATGATAAGCTCAAACCCAAATCGGAGAAGTGTGTCTTCATAGAATACCTAAAGGTAACTATTGGGTACACCTTCTATCACAGATCTGAAAGCAAGATATTTGTTGCTAAGATGGATCCTTTCTAGAGAAGGAGTTTCTCTCAAAAGAAGTGAGTGGGAGGAAAGTAGAACTTGATGAGGTAATTATACCTTCTCCCTTATTGGAAAGTAGTTCATCACAGAAATCAGTTCCAGTGATTCCTACACCAATTAGTGAGGAAGTTAATGATGATGATCATGAAACTTCAGATCAAGTTGCTACCGAACCTCGTAGGTCTTCCAGAGTAAGATCTGCACCAGAGTGGTACGGTAATCCTGTTCTGGAAGTCATGTTACTAGACCATGATAAACCTACGAACTATGAGGAAGCGATGATGAGCCTAGATTCCGCGAAATGGTTTGAGGCCATGAAATCTGAGATGGAATCCATGTATGAGAACATAGTATGGACTTTGGTGGACTTGCCCGATGATCGGCAAGCCATAGAAAATAAATGGATCTTCAAGAGGAAGACGGACGTTGATAGTAGTGTTACTATCTACAAAGCTCGACTTGTCGCGAAAGGTTTTTCGACAAGTTCAAGGTGTTGAATACGATGAGATTTTCTCACTCGTAACGATGCTTAAGTCTGTCCGAATCATGTTAGCAATTGCCACATTTTATGAAATCTGGCAAATGGATGTAAAAACTACATTCCTGAATGGATTTCTGGAAGAAGAATTGTATATGGTGCAACCAGAAGGTTTTGTCGATCCGAAAGGTGCTAATAAAATGTGCAAGCTCCAGCGATCCATCAATGGACTGGTACAAGCATCTCGGAGTAGGAATATACGCTTTGATGAGTTGATCAAAGCATATGGTTTTATGCAGACTTTTGGAAATGCCTGTATTTACAAGAAAGTGAGTGGGAGCACTACAGCCTTTCTGATAAGTATATGTGAATGACATATTGTTGATCGGAAATGATGTAGAATTTTCTGGAAAGCATAAAGAAGTGTTTGAAAGGAGTTTTTCAAAGAAAGACCTCGGTGAAGCTGCTTACACATTGAGCATCAAGATCTATAGAGATAGATCAAGATGCTTGATAAGATTTTTCAATGAGTACATACCTTGACAAGATTTTGAAGTAGTTCAAAATGGAACAGTCAAAGAAAGAGTTCTTGCCTGTGATGCAAAGGTGTGCAGTTGAGTAAGACTCAAAACCCGACCATGGCAGAAAATAGAAAGAGAATGAAAAGTCATTCCCTATGCCTCAATCATAGTTTCTATAAAGTATGCTATGATGTGTACCAGACCTATTGTATACCTTGCTCTGAGTTTGGCAAAGGAATACAATTTTGATCTAAGAGTAGATCACTGGACAGCGGTTAAGAATATCCTTAGTGAGGACTAAGGAGATGTTTCTCGATTATGGAGGTGATAAAAGAGTTCGTCGTAAAGAGTTACATCGATGCAAGCTTTTACACCGATCCAGATGGCTCTAAGTCTCAATCTGGATACATATTGAAAGTGGGAGCAATTAGCTAGAGTAGCTCCGTGCAGAGCATTGTAGACACAGAATATTTGCAAAATACATACGGCTCTGAATGTGACAGACCCGTTGACTAAACTTCTCTCATGAGAAAAACATGATCATACCTTAGTACTCTTTGGGTGTTAATCACATAGCGATGTGAACTAGATTATTGACTCTAGTAAACCCTTTGGGTGTTGGTCACATGACGATGTGAACTATGGGTATTAATCACATACAGATGTGAATATTGGTGTTACATCACATGGTGATGTGAACTAGATTATTGACTCTAGTGCAAGTGGGAGACTGAAGGAAATATGCCCTAGAGGCAATAATAAAGTTATTATTTATTTCCTTATATCATGATAAATGTTCATTATTCATGCTAGAATTGTATTAACCGGAAACTTAGTACATGTGTGAATACATAGACAAAACTGAGTGTCACTAGTATGCCTCTACTTGACTAGCTCATTAATCAAAGATGGTTATGTTTCCTAACCATGGAAAAGAGTTTTCATTTGATTAACGGTATCACATCATTAGGAGAATGATGTGATTGACTTGACCCATTCCGTTAGCTTAGCACTTGATCGTTTAGTTTTCTGCTATTGCTTTCTTCATGACTTATACTTGTTCCTATGACTATGAGATTATGCAACTCCCGTTTACCGGAGGAACACTTTGTGTGCTACCAAACGTCACAACGTAACTGGGTGATTATAAAGGAGCTCTACAGGTGTCTCCGAAGGTACATGTTGGGTTGACGTATTTCGAGATTAGGATTTGTCACTCCGATTGTCGGAGAGGTATCTCTGGGCCCTCTCAGTAATGCACATCACTATAAGCCTTGCAAGCAATGTAGCTAATGAGTTAGTTACGGAATGATGCATTACGTAACGAGTAAAGAGACTTGCCGGTAACGAGATTGAACTAGGTATTAGATACCGACGATCGAATCTCGGGAAAGTAACATACCGATGACAAAGGAAACAACGTATGTTGTTATGCGGTTTGACCGATAAAGATCTTCGTAGAATATGTGGGAGCCAATATGAGCATCCAGGTTCCGCTATTGGTTATTGACCGAGAATTGTTCTAGGTCATGTCTACATAGTTCTCGAACCCGTAGGGTCCGCACGCTTAACGTTACAATGACAGTTTTATTATGAGTTTATATGTTTTGATGTACCGAAGGTTGTTCGGAGTCCTGGATGTGATCCCGGACATGACGAGGAGTCTCGAAATGGTCGAGACATAAAGATTGATATATTGGAAGCATATATTTGGATATCGGAATCGTTCCGGGAGAAACCGGGATTTTTCCGGAGTACCGGGGGGTTACCGAAACCCCCCCGGGGGTTATTGGGCCTACATGGGCCATGAGGGAGAAGAGGAGGGCCGGCCAGGGCAGGCCGCGCGCCCCTGCCCCCCTAGTCCGAATAGGACAAGGAAGGGGGGGCGCCCCCCCTTTCCTCTTTCCCCTCCCCCCTTTCCTTCTCCACCAAGGCAAGAGGGGGGAGTCCTACTCCCGGTGGGAGTAGGACTCCTCCAGGCGCACCCCAAGGGGGCCGGCCGCACCTCCCCCCTCCCTCCTTTATATACGGGGGCAGGGGGCACCTCTAGACACACAAGTTGATCTTCGTGATCGTTCCTTAGCCGTGTGCGGTGCCCCCCTCCACCATATTCCACCTCGGTCATATCATTGCGGTGCTTAGGCGAAGCCCTGCGTCGGTAGAACATCATCATCGTCACCACGCCGTCGTGCTGACGGAACTCATCCCCGACACCCTGCTGGATCGGAGTCCGGGGATCGTCATCGAGCTGAACGTGTGCTGAACTCGGAGGTGCCATACGTTCGGTGCTTGGATCGGTCAGATCGTGAAGACGTACGACTACATCAACCGCGTTGTCATAACGCTTCCGCTTTCGGTCTACGAGGGTACGTGGACACACTCTCCCCTCTCGTTGCTATGCATCACCATGATCTTGCGTGTGCGTAGGATAATTTTTGAAATTACTACGTTCCCCAACATCCTACTCCCACCGGGAGTAGGATTCCCCCCCCCCTTCCCTAGTTGGATTAGGAGAGAAGGAAGGAGGAGGAAGGAGGAAGGAAAGGGGGGTCGTCCCCCTTTCCAATTCGGATTGGGCTTGGGGGCGCACGCTGGTTCCTATTCGGCGCCTTAAGGGCCCGTTACACGCATTCCTGCTAACGGGCGCATACCCCCTTCTCACGTTGGGCCGACCCATTTTTGACTTTTTTTCCTCGTTTCCAAACTCCAAAAAGTGTGCGAGAACTAGGTTTCGAACCCACATCGTTGAGTTTATAGCATGGCGACCCAACCACTCGACCACTTCACTTGGTTTGAGTACAGAAATGCTTCTTTTCTTATCTTCTTCTTTTCCTTTTTTTTCTTTTCCAAATTCGTGAAACTTGTTTTCTTCATGAATTGTCTTTTTGCAAAATCAATGAAATTTTTTCTCGGATTCGATGAACTTTTTGACAAATTCGATGAGCTTTTTTCAAGTTTGGTGAACCTTTGTCAAATTTGATGAACCATTTTCAAATTTGATGAACATTTTTTAATTTTGATGAACCTTTTTTCAAATTTGAAGAACGCTTTTTTCTCAAATTCGATGAACTTTTTTCAAATTCATTGAACTTTTTTCAAAATCAATGAACTTTTTTCAAATTTCGATGAACTTTTTCCCAATCCGTTGAACTTTTTCCAAATTCGATGAACAATTTTCAAATCTGATGAACTTTTTTCCAATGCGATGAACTTTTTTTTCAAAATGATGTAGTTTTTTCACCTTTTTAAAAACGTTCTACAAAATCGATGAACTTTTCCTTAAAAATGATTAACTTTTGAACTTTTCCTTCAAAAATGATGAACTTTTGTCTCCAAATCGATCGTTTTTTAAAGTTTGTGAGTTTTTTTTGTCAAAAATGATGAACATTGGCTCAGAATTGATGAACATTTTCAAATTCATGATTAATAGCACAACCACACTTGTTCTTATAAAATAAGCGCTATTTTCAAACAGAACTATTCAATGGGTGTAGTGGTTAGCGAAGCAGGATTAAATGTGTGGCGGTGTGAGTTCGAATACTGGTGGAACTAGTTTTTTCCGTTTTTCCGGAATTTTTTGTTCGTTGCACTTTGCCTTACCGGGCCGGCCCAACAAGGGGGCTGCTTGTGCGCCAGAAACCTGTTCGGGCGCAGAAGACGCCGAACAGGAGCTCTCGGGGGGCACGCCCCCTCCTTTGCTCCCTTCTCCTCTCTCCCACTATGGCCCAATAAGGCCCATATACCTCTCGGGGGGTTCCGGTAACCTCCCGGTACTCCGGTATATGCCCGAACTCACCCGAAACCATTCCGACGTCCAAATATAGTCGTCCAATATATTGATATTTATGTCTCGACCATTTCGAGACTCCTCGTCTTGTCCGTGATTATATCCAGGACTCTGAACTACCTTCGGTACATCAAAACACATAAACTCGTAATACCGATCGTCACCGAACTTTAAGCGTGCGGACCCTACGGGTTCGAGAACTATGTAGACATGATCGAGGCATGTCTCCGGCCAATAACCAATAGCGGAACCTGGATGATCATATTGGCTCCCACATATTCTACGAAGATCTTTATCGGTCAAACCGCATAACAACATACGTTGTTCCCTTTGTCATCGGTATGTTACTTGCCCGAGATTCGATCGTCGGTATCTCAATACCTAGTTAAATCTCATTATCGGCAAGTCTCTTTACTCGCTCCATAATGCATCATCACGTAACTAACTCATTAGTCACATTGCTTGCAAGGCTTATAGTGATGTGCATTACCGAGAGGGCCCAGAGATACCTCTACGACACTAGTAGACAAAGGGTCAAATCTGAGACACATTAGTCCCGGTTTGCATTTGAGCCGGCACTAATATGTCCATTAGTACCGGTTCAAATGGCTAGGCGGGAGGAGATCTTTTGTACCGGTTCATTGCGAATCTGTAGTACCGGTTCGTGCCACGAACCGGTACTAAAGATGCTGGGGCCCGGCCAGCACCTTTAGTACCGGTTCGTGGCACGAACCGGTAGTAAAGAGGTTGTGGCAGGCTATTTTTAACCCCACCTCGCTCCCCTAGCAAGATTTTTACCACCTTAAATATGTTACTTCTCAAACTATCACAAGCATTTGGTCTTCATTGAACTCTATGTGTATAATTTGTGGACTCAATATGAGTCTTCACCGGTTTCTAAACCGTTGAGGACTCATATTGACAATTCAGATTGTACACAAAAAGATCATTGATAATCAATGTATTTTTTATGTATATTTTTACATGTTTACGCCCTCACTCTCTCCACTCACTCGGTCTCCCCCTCAATCCCGGCCGCCACTCACTTCAAAACTGGACGCACTTCATGTACAAACTGGACAATCTCTTTCGGAGTATCAGGGTTTCGGACGAGAACTCATCTATTACACGGGCACTTCATTTTTTTAACTTATTTGAACTCTAGATTTTTTTGAGCCGGCATTATACAACATTCGAAGCGACGTCATCAATTTCCAACACATTCTAACATCATTTGTTGTTTTTCAGTCACCGATTTGTTTAGATCAGAGCTAAATGACCATGAAATTGAAAATCACTACAAAATGAACTCTGAAAATGTTGAAGGTATCATCATTTCACCCGCATAGCATGTGCGAAAGAGTAGAGAGGGTCACGGCAAAAACTGGACACACTTCGTGTACAAACTGGACAATCTCTTTCGGAGTATCAGGGTTTCGGACGAGAACTAATCTGTTACATGGGCACTTCATTTTTTTAAACTTATTTGAACTCCATACTTTTTTTGAGCCGGCATTATGCAGCATTCGAAGCGACGTCATCAATTTCCAACACGTTCTGACATCATTTGTTGTTTTCAGTCATTTACCAATTTGTTTAGATAGCTAAATGACCATGAAATTGAAAATCACAACAACATGAAGCATTATGCAGCATTCGAAGCAACTAAAGCAAAAATATTCACAAAGAAACTAAATACAACAAAAAAAACTACTCAGAAATAAATAGAAGAAAAAAATAAAGCAGAAAATAAAAAACTATATAAAAAATTACTCAAAAATAAATAGAAGAAAATAAATAATGCAGAAAATAAAAAATATATAAAGCAAAAATATTCACAAAGAAACTAAATACAGCAAAAAAACTACTCAGAAATAAATAGAAGAAAAAATAAAGCAGAAAAAAACTATATAAAAATTATTCAAAAATAAATAATGCAGAAAAGAAAAAACTATATAAAAAATAGTTGGGGCGCTGCCCGGTGGGCCTGCCAGAACTAGGGTGTGCAAATTCAGGTCCAGAAGGGCCGGCGGGCTCACAGGGCAGCGCGCCCTAGTTAGGCCCAGAAGCCTGCTATATAGAGGAGTTCGAAAGAGCAGCCGCGGCTGGGTTTATAAACCAGTGCGGCTGCCCTTCGCTCGGCGTGGTGGGACTAAACATAGTGCACCATGGGTGGCAGCGCACGACCATTAGTACCGGTTGGTGGCTCCAACCGGTACTAATGGGTTGTCCTTTAGTACCGGTTGGGGTAATGAACCAGTACTAAAGGCGCTCGTTTCCCGCCGCTTGGCCTGGCCAAAATTGGCCTTTAGTACTGGTTGGTGGCTCCAACCGGTACTAAAGGCCCCTCCTATATATATGGCACTTACGAAAAATCAGTTTCATCGGCCACTTCTTCTCCACTTCTCGCGCGACATCGCCGCCGCCGCTGCGCCGTCGCCCCCGCCGCGCGCCGTCGCCCCCGCCGCCCATCATCGCTGTCCCCGTCGTCACCGTCTCGCGCCTCCACCCCGTACTACGTCGCCGTCTCGATCGCACCGTCGATCACCCCCGACCTGCCGCCCGTCGTCGCGCCGTCCCCGTCGCCGCCCGTACGCCGCCGCCCCCCGGCCCACTCGTACCCACCCACACACACACACACACACTACACACACACACATGTACACACACATACACACACACACAATACTACACACACACACACACACATATATATGTTTTTACTTATTTTCAGTTTTCTATTGTTTAGATTAATGTTAAATGAATTTCGTAGATAAGAATGTTAGAATGTTAATGTTAGATGAATTAGATAGAAAAGTTGTTAAATATTAATGTCAATTGTTAGCTAGATGAACATAGAACTAGTTTATTTTTAGTAAATGCTTAGTTGAACTAGTTGAATTAATAGAACTAGTTTATTTTTAGTAAGAAAATTTAGGTATATGAGATTATTTGAACTAGTTGAATTAATATAACTAGTTTATTTTTACTAAATGCTTAGTTGAACTAGTTGAATTAATAGAACTAGTTTATTTTTAGTAAGAAAATTTAGGTATATGAGATTATTTGAACTAGTTGAATTAATATAACTAGTTTATTAGTAATGCTTAGTTGAACTAGTTGAATTAATAGAACTAGTTTATTTTTAGTAAGAAAATTTAGGTATATGAGATTTGATGATCTAATTAAAATTTAGGTATATGAGATTTTAATAGAACTAGTTTATTTTAGTAAGAAAATTAATAGAACAAGTTTATCTTTTAGTAAATACTTAGTTGAATTAGTTGAATTAACAGAACTAGTTGAATTAATAGAAGTAGTTGAATTAGTTGAATTAATAGAATTAGTAAGTGTTTAATGTTTCACCTATATGAACATAGGAAATGTCGTCTGACGACGAAAAAGATTTCATTATGTGCGAATACTGTGAAGACCAGCGCGGCCTGTGCGACAGAAATTTCCTTGTTGATGATAGGCGATTCAGCATCAAGCTGGATGAGACCTTCGAATTCAATACAGTAAGTCACAATGACAAGTCTTTTTTCGTAATTAAGCATGACTTATATATGCTTCATTTGCTTCAACTTATAATTTTTAATTTTCACTATTCTACTAGCGCATCCCCTGCCATGCAAGAATTTTTGTCTTGGATAAGATAGGTTTCAATGCTATGGAAACTATGGAGGTAAAGAGAGTTTACCTGAAAACTAAGCATGGTTATACTTTCAACGTCAAAGTATACAATGCAGACACGTACACCTATTTTGAATGCAAAACTTGGCAAGCACTATGCAAGGCTTATGCATTTGAGCCTGATATGGTTATCACCTTTGATATTCGTCCGGAAGATGATATTGAAGGTAATAGAGACATCTGGTCGATGTGCAGACGCCTCCAGTTCTACCATTATGTGAGTTCTTCTCAACCATATTTATGTCTTTGATATTGCTTATTCAAAAATAGTTGACAACTAATTTCTATTGACAGCTTATTTCCATTCAAGCAAACATGTCCGGCGCTTGGTAGACATGACCTACTACTGTCCCGGAGCTGAACTAAACTGTGAGGAGATAAGTCATTGTGTTTCATGGCTTGAGGATCTTCATACTATCAAGACAAATTTTCTTCCTGCACTTAGAAATGTTAGTACTCAAAACGTGCGACCAATAGTGATCGTATTGAACTACGGTCACATCTATTTAGGAATGATGGTAAGATTTTTACTATTTGTCCTCAGTGCATCTTTTGCATACATAATTTTTTTGCTAAACTTTCATTGCTAAGTATATTAATTAATTACTATAGGATGTTCTTCAACAGGGACTCCCGGTGACAATTGTGCCTCAGTGGATTGAGACTAAAGGTCGCATGTCAATTGTTAGCTTACGGCCAAGATATCCTACATTGCACATGAGTGCATTCGGGATTTCTAGAAGCGATGAATGCTTAATAGTGATAGATTGGAGGAAAATTATTAACGATCGTAGAGAAGTACTAGGGGGCAGCAATGAGAAGCGCATCCCACGATTAGGAGACAGGTTCATCTGCATGCTCCAGTATGATGAATCAGGAGAGCTATACATGTTCTATGCTATTTTACCTAAGAGAGAGCAGCAGGAGTGATTTAGCTAGTTCATGCTCTTAGTACTTGTCCTCTCATGTTCGTGTTCTTCATCCTGAACTTAATCTCAAAGAGTGATTTGCTTTTGTGGTGTTATGAACGCTTATAATATCATGACCATCATGTTGAACTCGATGATATTTTTGCTTCTGGTACAAGTGAATGTTTCTTCTTTAAGCTAGTGTTGGTGGTGATTAGATAGAGGTAATGACTATGATGATTAAATAGTGATAATGTTGACGATGATGATTTTTAGCTAGCTAGTATACTAATGTTGATGATATGATGCAAGAGTTTTTATATTAATATGATGATGATGATGATGATGATGAGTTATTATATCATTTAATGAAAGAAATCGCAGATTAGTTTCAGCTGGATGGATCCTAGCTAAGTGATCAAGTATATGCCATATCCATATTATACTTGATCACCTAATTAGGTGATCAAGTATAATATGGATATGGAATATACTTGATCACTTAGGTGATCAAGTATAATATGGATATGGCATATACTTGATCACTTAGCTAGCTAGGATCCACATGCATCCAGTCGAAACTAATCTGCGGTACTTTCACCTAATGATTTAACAACTCATTATAATGTAAAACAATCACTAAATTAAATTGAAAACACAAAACTAAAGGAAAAATAAAAAAATAAAACACACCCAAACATTTAGTACCGGTTGGTGTTACCAACCGGTACTAATGTCCTACACGCACCCGGGCCTGGCTCGTGCCACGTGGTGGCACTTTAGCACCGGTTCGTGACAAACCGGTACTAAAGGGGGGGACCTTTAGTCCCCACTCTTTAGTGCCGGTTGCCGAACCGGCACTAAAGGCCGTTATGAACCGGCACTAAAGCCCGGTTCTGCACTAGTGCGACAATCGTAGTGACAAATCCTAATCTCAATCTATGCCAACTCAACAAACACCATCGGAGACACCTGTAGAGCACCTTTATAATCACCCAGTTATGTTGTGACATTTGGTAGCACACAAAGTGTTCCTCCGGTATTCGGGAGTTGCATAATCTCATAGTCTGAAGAACATGTATAAGTCATGAAGAGAGCAGTAGCAATGAAACTGAAACGATCATAATGCTAAGCTAACGGATGGGTCATGTCCATCACATCATTCTCCTAATGATGTGATCCCATTCATCAAATTACAACACATGTCTATGGTTAGGAAACATAACCATCTTTGATAAATGAGCTAGTCAAGTAGAGGCATACTAGGGACAATATGTTTTGTCTATGTATTCACACATGTACTAAGTTTCCGGTTAATACAATTCTAGCATGAATAATAAACATTTATCATGAAATAAGGAAATAAGTAATAACTTTATTATTGCCTCTAGGGCATATTTCCTTCAGTCTCCCACTTGCACTAGAGTCAATAATCTAGTTCATATCACCATGTGATTTAACACCAATATTCACATCTGTATGTGATTAACACCCATAGTTCACATCGTCATGTGACCAACACCCAATGGGTTTACTAGAGTCAATAATCTAGTTCACATCGCTATGTGATTAACACCCAAAGAGTACTAAGGTGTGATCATGTTTTGCTTGTGAGAGAAGTTTAGTCAACGGATCTGTCACATTCAGAGCCGTATGTATTTTGCAAATATTCTATGTCTTCAATGCTCTACACGGAGCTACTCTAGCTAATTGCTCCCACTTTCAATATGTATCTAGATTGAGACTTAGAGTCATCTGGATCGGTGTAAAAGCTTGCATCGACATAACTATTTACGGCGAACTCTTTATCACCCCCATCACTGAGAAATATTTCTTTAGTCCTCACTAAGGATAATTTTGACCATTGTCCATTGATCTACTCTTAGATCATTATTGTACCCCCTTGCCAAACTTATGGCAAGGTACACAAATAGGACTGGTATACAACACAACATACTTTATAGATCCTATGACTGTGGCATAGGGAATGACTTTCATTCTCTTCTATCTTCTGCCATGGTTGGGCTTTGAGTCTTACTCAACTTTACACCTTGTAATACAGACAAGAACTCCTTCAAAAACTTGTCAAGGTATTTACTCATTGAAAAATCTTATCAAGCGTCTTGATCTATCTCTATAGATCTTGATGCCCAATATGTAAGCAGCTTCATCGAGGTCTTTCATTGAAAAACTCTTACTCAAGTATCCCTTTATGCTATTCAGAAATTCTATATCATTTCCAATCAACAATATGTCATCCACATATAATATAGAAATGCTACAGAGCTCCCACTCACTTTCTTGTAAATACAGGCATCTCCAAAAGTCTGTATAAAACCATATGCTTTGATCAACTCATCAAAATGTATATTCCAACTCCGAGAGGCTTGCACCATTCCATAAATGGATCGCTGGAGCTTGCACACTTTGTTAGCACCCTTTGGATCGACAAAACCTTCTGGTTGCATCATATACAACTCTTCTTCCAGAAATCCATTCAGGAATGCAGTTTTGACATCCATCTGCCAAATTTCATAATCATAAAATGCAGCAATTGCTAACATGATTCGGACAGACTCAAGCATCGCTACGGGTGAGAAAGTCTCATCGTAGTCAACTCCTTGAACTTGTCGAAAACCTTTTGTGACAAGTCAAGCTTTGTAGATAGTAACACTACTATCAACGTCTGTCTTCCTCTTGAAGATCCATTTATTTTCTAGGGCTTGCCGATTATCGGGCAAGTCCACCAAAGTCCACACTTTGTTTTCATACATGGATCCCATCTCAGATTTCATGGCCTTCAAGCCATTTCGTGGAATCTGGGCTCATCATCGCTTCCTCATAGTTCGTAGGTTCATCATGGTCTAGTAACATGACTTACAGAACAGGATTACCGTACCACTCTGGTGCGGATCGTACTCTAGAAGACCTACGAGGTTCTGTAGTAACTTGATCCGAAGTTTCATGATCATCATCATTAGCTTCCTCACTAATTGGTATACGAATCACTAGAACTGATTTCTATGATGATCTACTTTCCAATTCGGGAGAAGGTACAATTACCTCATCAAACTCTATTTTCCTCCCACTCCCTCCTTTCGAGAGAAACTCCTTCTCTAGAAAGGATCCATTCTTAGCAACGAATTTCTTGCCTTCGGATCTGTGATAGAAGGTGTACCCAACAGTTTCCTTTAGGTATTCTATGAAGACGCACTTCTCCGATTTGGGTTCGAGCTTATCAGGTTGAAGTTTTTTTCACATAAGCATCGCAGCCCCAAACTTTAAGAAATGACAACTTGGGTTTTTTGCCAAACCACTGTTCATAAGGCGTCGTCTCAACGGATTTTGATGGTGCCCTATTTAAAGTGAATGCAGCTATCTCTAATGCATAACCCCAAAAATATAGTGGTAACCCGGTAAGAGACATCATATATCGCATCATATCCAATAAAGTGCGGTTACGACGTTCAGGCACACCATTATGATGTGGTGTTCCAAGTGGCGTGAGCTGTGAAACTATTCCACATTATTTTAAATGATGGTCAAACTCATAACTCAAATATTCTCCTCCACGATCAGATCATAGAAACTTTATTTTCTTGTTATGATGATTCTCCACTTCACTCTGAAATCTTTGAACTTTTTCAAATGTTTCAGACTTGTGTTTCATTAAGTAGATATACCCATATCTGATCATGTGTGAAGGTCTAGAAATAACGATACCCTCCACGAGCATCAACACACATTGGACCGCATACATCGGTATGTATTATTTCCAACAAGTCACTAGCTCATTCCATTGTTCCGGAGAACGGAGTTTTAGTCATCTTGCCCATAAGGCACGGTTCACAAGCATTAAATGATTCATAATCAAGTGATTCCAAAAATCCATCTTTATGGAGTTTCTTCATGCGCTTTACACCGATATGACCCAAACGGTAGTGCCACAAATATGTTGCACTATCATTATCAACTTTGCATCTTTTGGCATCAATATTATGAATATGTGTATCACTATGATCAAGATTCAATAAACCATCAACATTGGGTGTATGACCATAGAAGGTTTTATTCATGTAAACGGAATAACAATTTATTCTCTGTCTTAGATGAATAATCGTATCGCAATAAACAAGATCTAATCATATTTATGCTCAACACAAACACCAAATAACATTTATTTAGGTTCAACACTAATCTCGAAAGTATAGGGAGTGTGCGATGATGATCATATCAATCTTGGAACCATTTCCAACACACATCGTCACTTCACCCTCAACTAGTCTCTGTTTATTCTGTGACTCCTGTTTCGAGTTACTAATCTTAGCAAGCGAACAAGTATCAAATACCCAGGGGCTACTATAAACACTAGTAAGGTACACATCAATAACCTGTATATCAAATATACCCTTGTTCACTTTGCCATCCTTCTTATCCACCAAATATTCAGGGCATTTCCGCTTCCAGTGACTATTTCCTTTGCAGTAGAAGCACTCGGTTTCAGGCTTTGGTCTAGCTTTGGGCTTCTTCACGGGAGTGACAACTTGCTTGCCATTCTACTTGTAGTTCCCTTTCTTTCCCTTTGCCCTTTTCTTGAAACTAGTGGTCTTGTCAATCATCAACACTTGATGCTCTTTCTTGATTTCTACCTTCGTCGATTTCAGCATCACGAAGAGCTCGGGAATCATTTTCGTCATCCCTTGCATACTATAGTTCATCACGAAGTTCCAGTAACTTGGTGATGGTGACTACAGAACTCTGTCAATCACTATCTTATCTAGAAGATTAACTCCCACTTGATTTAAGTGATTGTAGTACCCAGACATTCTGAGCACATGCTCACTAGTTGAGCAATTCTCCTCCATCTTTTAGGCAAAGTACTTGTAAGAGGTCTCATACCTCTTGACATGGGAATGAGTTTGAAATACCAATTTCATCTCTTGGAACATCTCATATGCTCCGTGACATTTCAAAAACGTTTTTGAAGTCCCGGTTCTAAGCCGTAAAGCATGGTGCACAAAACTATCAAGTAGTCATTATATTGAGCTAGCCAAATGTTCATAACGTCTGAATCTGCTCCTGCAATAGGTCTGTCACCTAGCGGTGCATCAAGGACATAATTCTTCTGTGCAGCAATGAGGATACACCTCAGATCACGGACCTAGTCCGCATCTTTGCTACTAACATCTTTCAACTTAGTTTTCTCTAGGAACATATAAAAAACATAGGAAAGCTATAACGTGAGCTATCGATCTACAACATAATTTGCAAAATACTATCAGGACTAAGTTCATGATAAATTAAAGTTCAATTAATCATATTACTTAAGAACTCCCACTTAGATAGACATCCCTCTAGTCATCTAAATGATCACGTGATCCAAATCAACTAAACCATGTCCGATCATCACGTGATATGGAGTAGTTTTCAATGGTGAACATCACTATGTTGATCATATCTACTATATAATTCACGCTCGACCTTTCGGTCTCCAGTGTTTCGAGGCCATATCTGCATATGCTAGGCTCATCAAGTTTAACCCAAGTATTCTGTGTGTGCAAAATTGGCTTGCACCCATTGTATGTGAACGTAGAGCCTATCACACCCGATCATCATGTGGTGTCTCAGCACGAAGAACTGTCGCAATGGTGCATACTTAGGGAGAACACTTGTACCTTGAAATTTAGTGAGAGATCTTATAATGCTACCGTCGAACTAAGGAAAATAAGATGCATAAAGGATAAGCATCACATGCAATCAATATAAGTGATATGATATGGCCATCATCATCTTGTGCCTTTGATCTCTATCTCCAAAGCACCGTCATGATCATCATCGTCACCGACGCGACACCTCGATCTCCATTGTAGAATCGTTGTCGTCTTGCCAACTATTGTTTCTACGACTATCGCTACGGCTTAGTGATAAAGTAGAAAACAATTACAGGGCGATTGCATTGCATATAATAAAGCGACAACCATATGGCTCCTGCCAGTTGCCAATAACTCTATTACAAAACATGATCATCTCATACAATAAAATTTAGCATCATGTCTTGACCATATCACATCACAACATGCCCTGCAAAAACAAGTTAGACGTCCTCTACTTTGTTGTTGCAAGTTTTACGTGGCTGCTATGGGTTGAGCAAGAACCGTTCTTACCTACGCATCAACACCACAACGATTTTTCGTCAAGTATGTATTGTTTTAACCTTCAACAAGGACCAGGCGTAGCCACGCTCGATTCAACTAAAGTTGGAGAAACTGACACCCGCCAGCCACCTGTGGTTGGTAGAACCAGTCTCGCGTAAGCGTACGCATAATGTTGGTTCGGGCCGCTTCATCCAACAATACCGCCGAATCAAAATATGACATGCTGGTAAGTAGTATGACTATTATCGCCCATAACTCACTTGTGTTCTACTCGTGCATATAACATCTACGCATAAACCTGGCTCGGATGCCACTGTTGGGGAACGTGGTAATTTCAAAATTTTCCTACGCACATGCAAGATCATGGTGATGCATAGCAACGAGAGGGGAGAGTGTGTCCACGTACCCTCATATACCGTAAGAGGAAGCGTTATGACAACGCGGTTGATGTAGTCGTACATCTTCATGATCTGACCGATCTTAGTACCGAAAGTACGGCACCTATGCGATCTGCACACATTTGGCTTGGTGACGTCCCATGAACTCACGATCCAGCAGAGTGTGATAACCCACAAGTATAAGGGATCGATAAGTAAGAGTGTCGAACCCAACAAGGAGATAAAGGTAGAACAAATATTCCCTCAAGTTCTATCGACCACCAATACAACTCTACACACGCTTAACGTTCACTTTACCTAAAAAAAGCATGAAACTAGAAGGACTTTGTAGGTGTTGTTGGATAGGTTTGCAAGAATATAAAGAGCACGTAAATATAAACTAGTGGCTGTTTAGATAAATAAGCAATAAAGTTAGTATAGCGGGTGTGGAAAAGTGGTGGTAGGAGTTGTGAAATTGTCCCTAAGCAATTGACTACTTTACTAGACCGATAGAAAGTTTTATGTGGGAGATGCCACTGCTAGCATGTCATCCCTGACTTGGAATTCTATGCACTTATGATTGGAACTATTAGCAAGCATCCGTAACTACTAACATTCATTAAGGTAAAATCCAACCATAGCATTAAGATATATTGGTCCCCCTTCAATCCTGTATGCATCAATTTCTATGCTAGGTTGAAGCTTCTGTCACTCTTGCCCTTCAATACATAGTCCTATCAACATACAACTAACCCTATGGTGTGATCCACGTGCGCGCTCATATGATGGCCACCAAAGGACAGCAACATAACCACAAGCAAATTAAACCAATCATAGCAATTCACCAATTACCGATAGGACAACGAAAATCTACTCAGACATCATCGAATGGCAACACATCATTGGATAATAATATGAAGCATAAAGCACCATGTTCAAGTATAGGGTACAACGGGTTGTGGGAGAGTGGACCGCTGTAGATAGATGGGGGAAGGTGATGGAGATGTTGGTGAAGATGACGGAGGTGTTGGTGTAGATCACGGTGATGATGATGGCACCGGCGGCGTTCCAGCGCCACTAGGAGAGAGGGGGAGAGAGCCCCCCTTCTTCTTATTCTTCCTTGACCTTCTCCCTAGATGGGAGAAGGGTTTCCCCTCTGGTCCATGGTCTCCATGGCGTGGGAGGGGCGAGAGCCCCTCCGAGATTGGATCTGTCTCTCTGTCTCTCTCTGTTTCTGTGTTCCAGATTCTGGCCTTTCACCGTTTCTTATATTATCGGAGATTTGTAACTCCGATTGGGCTGAAATTTTAACACAATTTCTATCCTGATATTAGCTTTCTTGCAGCAAAAGAAGGGTACCAACTGCCTTACGGGGTGGCCACGAGGGCCCAGGGTGCTCCTGAACCCCTGGGGCACGCCCCCTGCCTCGTGGCCCCCTCGGGCATTGTGTCGGGTTGATTCTTCTTCCCAAAAATCATAAATATTCCAAAAAAAATCTCCGTCAGTTTTTATCCCGTTTGGAATCCGTTTGATATGGGTTTTCTATGAAACATAAAACATGCAACAAACAGGAACTGGCACTGGGCACTGGATCAATATGTTAGTCCCAACAATAGTATAAAAAGTTGCCAAAAGTATGTGAAAGTTGTAGAATATTGGCATGGATTAATCAAAAATTATAGATACGAAGGAGACGTATTAGCATCCCCAAGCTTAATTCCTGCTCGTCCTCGAGTAGGTAAATGATAAAAAAGATAATTTTTGATGTGGAATGCTACCTAGAATAATCTTGATCATGTAATCTAATCATGGCATGAATATTAAGATACGAGTGATTCAAAGCAATAGTCTATCATTTGACATTAAGATGATAATACTTCAAGCATACTAATAAAGCAATTACGTCTTATCAAAATAACATAGCCAAAGAAAGCTTATCCTACAAAATCATATAGTTTGGCCATGCTTCATTTTCGTCACACAAAATTCTCCCATCATGCACAACCCCGGTTTCAGCCAAGCAATTGGTTCATACTTTTTAACGCGCTCCTGCCTTTTCAACCCTCACGCAATACATGAGCGTAAGCCATGGATATAGCACTACAGGTGGAATAGAGTATGATGGTGGAGGTTGTGTCGAGGAGACAAAAAGGGAGAAAGTCTCACATCGACGCGGCTAATCAATGGGCTATGGGGATGCCCATCAATTAATGTCAATGCGAGGAGTAGGGATTGCCATGCAATGGATGCACTGGAGCTATAAGTGTATGAAAGCTCAAACTGAAACTAAGTGGGTGTGCTTCCAACTTGCTTGCTCATGAAGACCTCGGGCATTTGAGGAAGCCCATCATCGGAATATACAAGCCAAGTTCTATAATGAAAATTCCCACTAGTATATGAAAGTGATAACTCAAGAGACTCTCTATATGAAGAACATGGTGCTATTTTGAAGCACAAATGTGGTAAAAGGATAGTAACATTGCCCCTTCTCTCTTTTCTCTCATTATTTTTCTATTTTTTTATTTTTTTGGTGGGCTTCTTTGGCCTCTTTTTTTATTTGGGCTTCTTTCGCCTCTTTTATTTTTCATAAAGTCCAGAGTCTCATCCCGACTTGTGGGGGAATCATAGTCTCCATCATCCTTTCCTCACTGGGGCAATGCTCTAATAATGATGATCATCACACTTTTATTTACTTACAACTCAATATTACAACTCGATATCTAGAACAAAGATATGACTCTATATGAATGCCTCCGGTGGTGTACCGGGATGTGCAATGATCTAGCGTAGCAATGACATCAAAAAACGGACAAGCCATGAAAACATCATGCTAGCTATCTTACGATCATGCAAAGCAACATGGCAATAAATGCTCAAGTCATGTATATGATGATGATGGAAGTTGCATGTCAATATATCTCGGAATGGCTATGGAAATGCCATAATAGGTAGGTATGGTGGCTGTTTTGAGGAAGATATAAGGAGGCTTATGTGTGATAGAGCATATCGTATCACGGGGTTTGGATGCACCGGCGAAGTTTTCACCAACTCTCGAGGTGAGAAAGGGCAATGCACGGTACCGAAGAGGCTAGCAAATTGCGAAAAGGTAAGAGTGCGTATAATCCATGGACTCACATTAGTCATAAAGAACTCATATACTCATTGCAAAAGTTTATTAGCCCTCGAAGCAAAGTACTACTATGCTTGATCCTAGGGTAAGGGTTGGTAGGAGTTAACCATCACGTGATCCCGACCTCCACTCATAAGGAGGGCAATCAAAGAACACCCCATGCTTCAAATTTGTCACACAACGGTTACCATATGTGCATGCTACGGGACTTGCAAACCTCAACACAAGTATTTCTCAATTTCACAATTACTCCACTAACACGACTCTAATATCACCACCTTTATATCGCAAAACTATTGCAAGGAATCAAACATATCATATTCAGTGATCTACAAGTTTTATGTAGGATTTTATGACTAACCATGTGAATGACCAATTCCTGTCATCTCTCTAAATAGATATAAGTGAAGCAAGAGAGTTTAATTATTTCCACAAAATATATGCCCATGCTCTAACAAATTTAAGTGAAGCAAAAGAGCATTCTATAAATGGCGGTTTTCTATGTGAAGAGAAACAGGCAATCCAAACTTCAAATGATATAAGTGAAGCACATGAAGCATTCTATAAAGCCATACTCAAAAGATATAAGTGAAGTGCAATGAGCATTCTATAAATCAACCAAGGACTATCTCATACCAGCATGGTGCATAAAATAAAAGTGAAAACTAAATGCAAAAGACGCTCCAAGATTTGCACATATGGCATGAACGAAACGAATCCGAAAACATACCGATAATTGTTGAAGAAAGAGGGGATGCCTTCCGGGGCACCCCCAAGCTTAGACACTTGAGTCTCCTTGAATATTTACTTGGGGTGCCTTGGGAATCCCCAAGCTTGAGCTCTTGCCTCTCCTCCTTTTCCTCATATCGAGACCTCCTCGATCTTCGAACACTTCATCCACACAAAACTTCAACAGAAAACTCGGTAAGATCCGTTAGTATAATAAAGCAAATCACTACTCTAAGTACAGTTGCAAACCAATTCATATTTTGTTTTTGCATTATAGCTACTGTAATATAACTTTCCCATGGCTTAATCCACTGATAGAAATTGATAGTTTCATCAAAACAAGCAAACTATGCATCAAAAACAGAATATGTCTTAAACAGGACAGTCTGTAGTAATTTGAACATTCACCATACTTATGTTACCCCAAAAATTCTGCCAAACTTAGTAAAAATAAACAATTTGTATATAAATACAGTGCAAAAAGTTTCAGAACCGTTTGACGTTCCAGTAAAAGATGTAAAATCGCGCACTACAGCCAAAGTTTATGTCCTGCACCGCACAAACCAACAAGCATTGTAAACATCCTAAAGGCAAACATTGGCACATTATTTTTATTATATAATGGAATTGTACAAGGGGATAATTATTTTTGTTGAAAAGTTTCTGTAATCAAGATTCACAAAGTTTCGTAAGCATGAACAAAGTTCAAGGCTAGCTCCCACTTTAACAATGCTCGTCTTTCTCACTTTCGCTTTTCATTTTGAAAAAGTTTTGGGTTCCCCTCTTTATTTTTTTGTGTTTAAACTTTATGAAAGCACACAACAGAAATAAATGACTCTCTAAAACTTCCGGGTTGTCTCCCTGGCAGCGCTTTCTTTAAAGCCATTAAGCTAGGCATATAGTGCTCAAGTAATGGATCCACCCGGATCCCAAGATATATCAAAGCCAATTTTAATTAACAATGATTTGTGATTTAATAGTGAGCACAAAGTAACATATTCATGCAACAACGAAGTCCAACTCTCTTCCTATGCATCGGCATGTCATAAAAGAACAATTCATGCACACATAGTAAAGGCCAATGCATAGTATAAGCAGTTTCTTGCAATTTTATCATATTGGAAACATGGAGAGGCGGAGATGTAGTTCCTCTCTCATAATAATTGCAAGTAGGAGCAGCAAGCACGTGCATATTATATTCATCAAAATCATCATGTGTAGTAGTAAAAGGCAACACATCGATATAATCCTTAATAAGTGCAAACTTCTCCGATATAGTGTAGTCGGGAGAATTCAAAAAGATAATAGGACTATCATGTGTAGGTGCAATAGCAACAATTTCATGTTTAACATAAGGAACTATAGCAAGTTCATCTCCATAAGCATAATTCATATTGGCATCTTGGCCACAAGCATAGCAAGCATCATCAAAAAGGGATATTTCAAAAGAATCAACGGGATCGTAACGATTATCATAGCAATCATCCTTCGATAAGCATGAAGGGAAATTAAACAATGTATGGGATAAAGAGTTACTCTCATTAGAAGGTGGGCACGGGTGATCAATCCACTCTTCCTCCTTTTGTTCTTCGCTCTCCTCCTCATCTTTTTCATCCAATGAGCTCACAGTTTCATCAATTTCTTCTTCCATAGACTCCTACAAAATATTAGTCTCTTCTTGGACAGCGGAGACTCTCTCAATAAAATCATAAATATCGGAATTGAATTCATAATTATCATAGCAATATTTAAGTATAGTAAAAAAATCTGGGTCTGTAAACAGCATCATCAAGATTTTCACACTCTTTAAACAAAGATTCAATTTCATAAGCACCCATAAAAGCAACGAATTCTTCTATTTGTTCCACATCATAGTAATCATATATACCATTAGCATAAAAAGCCAAGGTTTTATCATCACTGAATTTGCATGAAAAGGGAAGGTGTGGAGCCTTCATCCTAGAGTAACAATTATAATCATATCTCAAGCATAGTTCCCGAGCATACCAATGCAACATATGAATTTGATCCCATAATAATTTCCCTTTTTGAGTCAAGCGATAATTCCTAAAGTATTCAAGTTGATCCAACGTGTCTCCCATTTCATAATTGAATGGGGTTTTCTCAGGATTATTAAAGTAGTACATAATATTTTTCACATAACCAGCATCGAGGGTTTTAGGAGGTTCCCCATCTCCATGAGTAGCAAGTACACCTAAATTTTTTTGGTATTTCATGTTCCATATCCATAACTAGAGATAGAGAACAACTTAGAACAACAAATAAAATCTACTTAGTGATAAAGCAAACAAGCACACACGAGAATATTCACCCCACGCTATGACTCCCCGGCAACGGTGCCAGAAAAAGGTCTTGATAACCCACAAGTATAGGGGATCAATGTAGCCTCTTTCGATAAGTAAGAGTGTTGAACCCAACAATGAGCTAAAGGTAGAACAAATATTCCCTCAAGTTCTATCGACCACCGGTACAACTCTACGCACGCTTAACGTTCGCTTTACCTAAAACAAGTATGAAACTAGAAGGACTTTGTAGGTGTTGTTGGATAGGTTTGCAAGAATATAAAGAGCACATAAATATAAACTAGGGGCTGTTTAGATAAAGAAGCAATAAATTTAGTATAGCAAGTGTGGAAAAGTGGTGGTAGGAGTTGTGAAATTGTCCCTAAGCAATTGACTACTTCACTAGACCGATAGCAAGTTTTATGTGGGAGAGGCCACTGCTAGCATATCATCCCTGACTTGGAATTCTATGCACTTATGATTGGAACTATTAGCAGGCATCCGCAGCTACTAACGTTCATTAAGGTAAAACGAAACCATAGCATTAAGATATATATTGGTCCCCCTTCAATCCCGTATGCATCAATTTATATGCTAGGTTGAAGCTTCTGTCACTCTTGCCCTCCAATACATAGTCCTATCAACATACAACTAACCCTATGGTGTGATACACGCGCGCGATCATATGATGGGCACCAAAGGATAGCAACATAACCACAAGCAAATTAAACCAATCATAGCAATTCACCAATTACCGATAGGACAACAAAAATCTACTCAGACATCATAGGATGGCAACACATCATTGGATAATAATATGAAGCATAAAGCACCATGTTCAAGTAGAGGGTACAGCGGGTTGCGAGAGAGTGGACCGTTGTAGATAGATGGGGGAAGGTGATGGAGATGTTGGTGAAGATGACAGAGGTGTTGGTGTAGATCGCGGTGATGATGATGGCCCCGACGGTGTTCCGACGCCACAGGGGGAGAGCCACCCTTCTTCTTCTTCTTCCTTGACCTTCTCCCTAGATGGGAGAAGGGTTTCCCCTCTGGTCCATGGTCTCCATGGCGTGGGAGGGGCGAGAGCCCCTCCGAGATTGGATCTGTCTCTCTGTCTCTCTCTGTTTCTGCGTTCCAGATTCTGGCCTTTCACCGTTTCTTATATTACCGGAGATTCGTAACTCCGATTGGGCTGAAATTTTAACACAATTTCTATCCGGATATTAGCTTTATTGCAGCAAAAGAAGGGTACCAACTGCCTTACGGGGTGGCCACGAGGGCCCAGGGTGCGCCTGACCCCCTGGGGCGCCCCCCTATCTCGTGGCCCCCTCGGGCATCGTCTCGCATTGATTCTTCTTCCCGAAAATCATAAATATTCCAAAAAAAAATCTCCGTCAGTTTTTATCCCTTTTGGAGTTCGTTAGATATGGGTTTTCTGCGAAACATAAAACATGCAACAAACAGGAACTCGCATTGGGCACTGGATCAATATGTTAGTCCCAAAAATAGTATAAATAGTTGCCAAAAGTATATGAAAGTTGTAGAATATTGGCATGGAACAATCAAAAATTATAGATACAACGGAGATGTATCAGAGTGTCGAGGGAGAGTTTCGTTAGCACGATGGCGTGATGACGGTGGTGATGAAGCTACCGACGCAGGGCTTCGCCTAAGCACTGCAACGATATGACCGAGGTGGATTAAGGTGGAGGGGGCACCGCGCACGGCTAAGAGATCAATGATCAACTTGTGTGTCTATGGGGTGCCCCCTTCCCCGTATATAAAGGAGTGAAGGAGGGGGAGGAGGCCGGCCTCCTAGGCGCGCCCCAAGGGGAGTCCTACTCCCACCGGGAGTAGGATCCCCCCCCCCTTCCCTAGTTGGATTAGGAGAGAAGGAAGGAGGAGGAAGGAGGAACGAAAGGGGGGAGGCCCCCTTCACAATTTGGATTGGGCTTTGGGGGCGCGCCCCCTCCTTTGCTCCCTTCTCCTCTCTCCCACTATGGCCCAATAATGCCCATATACCTCCCGGGGCGTTCCGGTAACCTCCCGGTACTCCGATATATGCCCGAACTCACCCAGAACCATTCCGACGTCCAAATATAGTCGTCCAATCTATCGATCTTTATGAATCGACCATTTCGAGACTCCTCATCATGTCCATGATCATATCCGGGACTCTGAACTACCTTCGGTACATCAAAACACATAAACTCGTAATATCGATCGTCACCGAACTTTAAGCGTGTGGACCCTACGGGTTCGAGAACTATGTAGACATGACCGAGACATGTCTCCGGCCAATAACCAATAGTGGAATCTGGATGCTCATATTGGCTCCCACATATTCTACGAAGATCTTTATCGATCAAACCGCATAACAACATACGTTGTTCCCTTTGTCATCGGTATGTTACTTGCCTGAGATTCGATCGTCGGTATCTCAATACCTAGTTCAA
Organism: Triticum aestivum; assembly: GCF_018294505.1. Lineage (NCBI taxonomy): Eukaryota > Viridiplantae > Streptophyta > Magnoliopsida > Poales > Poaceae > Triticum > Triticum aestivum. The sequence goes on from NC_057804.1 coordinate 560,797,819, forward strand.
TCTCATTACCGGCAAGTCTCTTTACTCGTTCCGTAATGCATCATCCCGTAACTAACTCATTAGTCACATTGCTTGCAAGGCTTATAGTGATGTGCATTACCAAGAGGGCCCAGAGATACCTCTACGACAATCGTAGTGACAAATCCGCCAACTCAACAAACACCATCGGAGACACCTGTAGAGCACCTTTATAATCACCCAGTTACGTTGTGACGTTTGGTAGAACACAAAGTGTTCCTCCTGTATTCGGGAGTTGCATAATCTCATAGTCTGAGGAACATGTATAAGTCACGAAGAGAGAAGTAGCAATGAAACTAAAACAATCATAATGCTAAGCTAACGGATGGGTCATGTCCATCACATCATTCTCCTAATGATGTGATCCCATTCATCAAATGACAACACATATCTATGGTTAGGAAACATAACCATCTTTGATAAACGAGCTAGTCAAGTAGAGGCATACTAGGGACAATATGTTTTGTCTATGTATTCACACATGTACTAAGTTTCTGGTTAATACAATTCTAGCATGAATAATAAACATTTATCATGAAATAAGGAAATAAATAATAACTTTATTATTGCCTCTAGGGCATATTTCCTTCAGATGCTAGTTGGTTTATTTGGTGGAAGATTATATGTTCAGATCGTTGATGATATTCAATACCCCTCCGATCTTGAACATGAATATGATTTGTGAGTAGTTACTTTTGTTCTTCAGTACATGAGAGAAGTCTTGTCATAAGTAATAATGTGAATTTGGTATTCGTTCGATATTTTGATGATATGTATGTTGTTGCTTCCTTTAGTGGTGTCATGTGAATGTCGACTACATGACACTTCACCATACTTCGACCTAAGGGAAGGCATTGTGGAGTAATAAGTAGATTATGGGTTGCTGAAGTGACAAAAGCTTGAACTCTAGTTTATGCATTGTATCATAAGGGGCTGATTTGGATCCATATGTTTCATGCTATGGCTAGGTTTATCTTACTTTTTCTTTCGTAGTTGCGGATGCTTGCGAGAGGTGGTAATCATAAGCGGGAGACTTGTTCAAGTAAGAACAGCACCCAAGCACCGGTCCACCCACATATCAAATTATCAAAGTAGCAAATGTGAATCAAATAAACATGATGAAAGTGACTAGATGAAATTCCCACGTGTCCTCGAGAACGCTTTGCTTATTATAAGAGACCCATTCTATCTTGTCCTTTACTATAAAAAGGATTGGGCCACCTTTCTGCACCTTTGTTACCGTTACTACTTGTTGCTCGTTACAAATTACCTTGCTACCAAACTATCTGTTACCGATAATTTCAATGCTTGCAGAGAATACCTTGCTGAAAACCACTTGTCATTTCCTTCTACTCCTCGTTGGGTTCTACACTCTTACTTATCGAAAGGACTAGGATTGATCCCTATACTTGTGGCTCATCAAGACTCTTTTTTGGCGCCGTTGCCGGGGAGTGAAGCGCCTTTGGTGAGTGGAATTTGGTAAGGAAACATGTATATTATGTGTTGAAATTTAATGTCACTTGTCACTATGGAAAGTAATCCTTTGAGGGGTTTGTTCGGGGTATCTTCACCTTGACCGGAAGCAATTAGAGTTGCCCCTCAACCTACTGAACCTACTGAAATATTTATTATTAGATTCCTTCGGGTATGATAGAAAAACCATTGCTAGCTAATCCTTATGTAGGAGATTGGACAATACATCCTGATATGCACTTAATCTATTTGGAAGAAGTTTGTGAATTGTTTAAGCTTGCAGGTTTATTCGAATATGGAGTTAGGAAGAAGGTTTTCCCTTTATCTTTGGAGGGAAAGGCATTGACATGGTATAGGCTATTGGATGATATAGGAATATGGGATTGGAACCGATTAAAATTGGAATTTCAGCAGAAGTTTTATCCTATGCAGATGGTTCATCATGATCAGAATTATATATATAATTTTTGGCCTCGTGAAGGAGAAAGTATCTCTCAAGTTTGGGGGAGGCTTGAGTACATAATGTACAAATGCCCCAATCATGAGCTCTCAAGAGAAATTATCATACAAAATTTTTATGCCTGCTTTCTCATAATGATCAATCCGTGCTTGATTCTTCTTCTACTGGTTCTTTTATGAAGAAAAATATTGAAGTCAAATGGGATCTTCTAGAAAAACTAAACGCAACTCTGAAGATTGGGAAATCGACAAAGGTAAAGAGTCAGGTATAAAACTTGAGTTTGATTGTGTTAAATCTTTTATGAAAATCGATGATTTTCATAAGTTTAGTACTAAATCTGGACTTTACTCTGAGATAGCAGCTTCCTTTTGTGAATCATTTGCTACTCTTATTAATCTCTTTAAGGAGAAGTGGTTTAAATATCATCCCCCTATTGAAGAAAATATTGAGGAACCCGTTATAGTTAAACATGAAACTAGCATTTACAATATTGATCCAGTTGTGCCTACTACTTATATTGAGAAACCTCATTTTCCTGTTAGGATTAAGGTACGCGCTAAAGTTTCAACTATGGTTAATAAAAGTAATATTAGAACACCTAGACCCTCTGAACAAATAAGTGTGGAACATAATATTGCTATGGTTAAAAATCTCTTGGTTGATAATATTGATAGGCATATTATTTACTTCTGTGATGAAGCAACTAGAATTGTTAAGCCTGATACTAAAAATAATAGTAAACTTGTTGTTGGCATGCTTGTTGTTTCAGTTAAAATAGGAGATCATTGTTATCATGGTTTATGTGACTTGGGTTCTAGTGTGAGTGCTATTTCTTTTACTTTAAATCAAGAGATTATGAATGATATTGCACCTACTGGGATAGAGGACATTGATGTTACTATTAAACTTGCAAATAGAGATACTATTTCACCACTTGGGAATGTTAGAGATGTTGAAGTCTTGTGTGGTAAGATCAAATACCACATTGAATTTTTAGTTCTTGGTTCTCCACAAGATGATTTTTGTCCCATTATATTTGGTAGACCTTTCCTGAATACTAATAATGCTAAATTGGTTGCAATAAGGAAACAGTTAGTGTTAATTTTGGTGATGTGTCTCATGAGTTTAATTTCTCTAAATTCCATAGGCAACCTCGTGATAAAGAATTGCCTAGTAAGGATGAAATTATTGATCTTGCTTATATTGTCGTACCTCCTACTAGTCCATTAGAACAATATTTGCCAGACCATGAAAATGTTATGCATATGAATGAAAGAAATGAAATAGATGAGATATTTTTCAATCAAGCACCTATCTTAAAATATAATTTGTTTATTGAAACTCTTGGGGGTCCTCCTCCACCTAAGGGTGATCATGTGTTTGTACTTAAGAAATTACCCGATACGTTGAGATATGCTTATCTTGATGAAACAAAGATATACTCCCTCCGTCCCAAAATAATTGTCTTGAGCTTAGTACAAATTTGTACTAGAGCTAGTACAAAGTTGAGACACTTATTTTGGGACGGAGGGAGTATCATATTATTATCAATGCTAACCTTTCAGAGCATGAAGAAAATGGACTACTAAAACTTTGAGGAAGCACCGTGCTGATATTGGATATACTCTCGATGATCTTAAGGGCATTAGTCTCACTCTATGTCAACACAAGATTAATATGGAACTAGATGCTAAGTCAGGCGTTGATTATCAACGGCAATTGAATTTCTAAGATGAAGGATGTGGTAAGAACTGAAATATTTAAGCTTATGGAAGTAGGTATAATTTATCTCATAGCTGATAGTAGATGGGTAACTCTTGTTCATTGTGTTCCTAAGAAGGAAGGTATAACTATTGTTCCTAATGATAAAAATGAACTCATCACACAAAGAATTGTAACTGGTTTCAAATATAAATCCAATGGTAAACTTTTGTAGCATATAAATCATATGTTGTTACTTAAATTGATGTTCAAAATTTGACCCAAAATATGAAGGGGCCAAAAAAACCAGATGGAGGGAGTAGCTCACAGGATCGATAGTCTCTCGATCCTTTCATTTGATTTCATATGGTAATTTCAACTTTCGGACCGAGAGCCCACTACATTTTAGCATGAAACAACTGCATCACACAACGCCGAAAAGATCACGAGAGTTATATCTTGCTTACTGTGAGAACGAAGGAGCAGTCGGCTTCATCGTTCGTTCCAATGGGCTGGCCCACAGAGGTTCCGCGTCTGTTTTGAGGAAGCTTCTATGTACATTGAAGACTAGTTTCAATCTTCCGCACGGATTTCGGAAATTTTTGTCCAATTTGTTCTTTTGTTTATTTTTCTATGTTGTTCTTTACTAGTTCATCGATACTATTTTTGCCTCTTTATTTTCTGCTTTTCTTTTTCCTTCTTATTTTGTTTGTGTGTTTTTCAAATGCATGTCATCTTTTTTAACATGTATTAGATATTTTTTGTAAACTGTGTGAACAATTTTAAACACACGTTGAAGGTTTTTTTAAATACATGTCAAACTTTTTTTTATATGTGTGGTGAACATTTTTGAACTACCGATTAACATTTTTCATACACATGGTGAGAATTTTGTTAAAACATGTGAACCTTTTTTGTAAGTAGCATGAAAATTTTATGTAAACTGTGTGAACATTTTTTTAGCAGTGTGATCTTTTTTATTTATTTAATGTGAAAAGGTCTAAGGTCGTATATTAAGTATCACACTTTTTAATAGGGTGAACTTTTTATTAATAGTGCATGAACAATTTTTTAAACAGTGTGAACATTTTCTGTTTTGCTCCAGTGCCAGGTACGTTCTTTTCTACAAATAAAATTATCTCGTGTAAGAAATACACATATATCTATGTATATACCTAATTATCTCGTGCCTGTTAACGTAGGAATCACGATGGGAAATCATTGCACGTTCTACTGGACCTGGCCTTTTGATCTTACATCCCAATCATGGGTAGAAACTGTAGCTCATTCTGCGGAGCAGCGGCCCGCGAAACGTTAGCTCGAGCGTGCGCTACATAATTAGAGCGAACGGCCTGGGAGGCTAGCCTTCGAGGACATCCTGTGCGTAGGAACCGTGATCCAACGGCTGGGAGATCTAAATTGCCGTGGAGGCTCGTAGGTAGCTACGTTATACTGTTTAGTAATGTGGTAGGTGCCCAAACCCTATTTAGCGACTTAAACGTCAGTTGTAGGTATTCTTTCACATTTCCAATTTGGCGCTTCAGGCGTCCATTATAGGTCATACCGGCACATCTAATCTCTCTCTATTTTTTTATTAAATCGCAAAAATATGTGAGTGTGGTGGGTTTTGAACAAGCGACTTACTCGTTCAAAGTATACCATGATAACCCCTGCCGACCTCTTTTGATGTGTTCATTTACCACTTTTTTATTTTTTATTTTTTCTTCTTTGCTTTTTTATTTTTCTTTTTTCTTGTTATTTTATCTCGTTTGTAATTCTATTTTCTTTTTATTATTTTACTTTTATTATTATTCCTTTGTTTTTTCTGTTTTGTTTTTCTTTTGCCAAATCCGTGAAGTTTTTCAATCTCGCATATTTTTTAAATCGATGAACTTTTTAAAAATTTGTGAACTATTTTTCAAAATTGATAATTTTTTGCTAAATTCCTGAACTTTTTCTCAATATCAATGAACTTTTTCAAAATTGACGAAATTTTGTTTAAAATCGATGAACTATTTATAGCTCTAGTACAAATGGGCACATGAAATTTTGTTTAAAATCGATGAACTTTTAAAATCGGAACTCTATGCTAAATCGGAACTTTTTCAAAATTGATGAAATTTTGTTTAAAAAAAGGTTATGAGCTTGGACCATCATTCGGTTGACCATCTGAAACTTGGTCCATGGAGAAAAAATCATAACCGTTTTTTAGTATTTCAAAACATTGTGAAATAACCAAAACTGTTCACAGATTTGACAAAAGCTCAAGAATTAGAAAAGGTGCATCGATTTGAAGAAAAGTACAAAAATTTGAAAAAACAGTTCATCGATTTGAAAAAAAATTGATTTAGAAAAAAGAAAGTTCATAAATTTGGAAAAAAGTTACTTGATTTTCTGAAAATGTTCACAAAATTCAAAAATGTTCATTACTTTTAGAAAAATCAGTAAATTTAGAAAAAAGAAAAGAAAAATAGAAAAAGGAATAAAAAATAATGAAAATGAAAAGATAAAAAGATAAAAAAAACAAAACCATTCAAAAAAAAGGAAAAAAGAAGGAAACATATGTAACTAATCACATCAGGCGAGGGAGTTGGGGTGGTTAGTGAAGTTTAGGTTGAACATGTAGGTCGCTGGTTCAGATCACAACACTAGTGGAATTTTTTCTGCGTTAAAAATAGAATTCATCCAGTGCGGAGGAGGGGGCATGGGCCCGATTGCAAGAGGGGGTCCGTCACATAGATGGTCATGGTGTAGAGCGAGGTTTTTGTTAAGGGTGATGCAGTCGTCGCAAGGAAATTTTTTGCCACCTCGCCTCCGGCTTTCATCTTGGCACTCGGAGTTGGGGGGACCTCGCCTCTTCAAGAGTTCGATGTTCTTCATCGTCGTCTAGTGATCATCGTATTTCGTGATAATAAATTAATTGTTATTCTTTTGACAGTGTCATGAGGTTAGAGAGTTTTTTGTTTCCGCTGATGCGGTTATTCGGATCTTACAAGTTTATGTTCGCGTGCCAAACGTTTTTTGTTGGTTTGATTCTTTGTAGACTTGAAATCATTCATCAACTCCATGATGAAGATATTGTGGTTCGACAGCCTGCACTTCAAGGGGATGATCTCCGGCCCAAATACGTTAATCGATCAAGGCTTCCCATCTTTTTTGATGGGCGATTCAAGGCGCTTTCAAAAGAGTAACAACGTTATTGCTCCAGTCCAATTACAGCCTCTTTATCAAAGTCTTTGGAGTATTTCTTCTAGTAGAGATTGATACGGTGAAGAAGGTGTTTCCAAGAGATTTCATTGTAATCTTTTCTCATAGGCGTCACTTTATATTTTCTTGGATCTTAAATCCAAATTAGTGTACCTTTGATTTTTATGAGTACAAATTATAGACGTTTCTCGAAAAAAACTAGTATCGATTGCATAAGGCGTCGTTTAGGAAATGCCAAAGCGTTGTATAGGAGGGGACCTCCTATAGGCCGCTCGCTGTGGCAAAGTGTCGACGTTTCACAAAGGGCGCCGCTAACCTGGGCCCGCCCATTTCCGGTGGCACCATCACGAGATGAAAAAAAACGCAAAAACATAGGGCGCGCTTTAACCACGACAGCCAACTTTTCGTGTTAGAATTGAAGCGCCACACATAAAAGAGACATACAACGCTCATAGATGGCAGCCTGTCTTATACGCTGAAATTTAAAATTATTTTTAAAATTTTGAACGTGCTTTTCTTTTTCAAAAAACATAATATGTTTTGAAAGCAAACAGTTTCATATTTCATAACAAAAGAAATTAAACTTGAAACAATTTTGGGAATCTCATGAAAAATGACATTTTTTCCGGAAATCAAGAAGAATATCTTGAAAATGCAAAACATTTTCTGAAAAACAGGAACAAAAACCGGAAAGTGCGAACATTTTTCAAAATTAAAAAGAATTTTTTTAAGATGTGAACGTTTTTTGAATTCCCCAGGATATTTTTGGAATTTGGGGTCAAATTTGAAAAACATGCCCATTTTGATGATTTCAACAAATTTGGAAAGCGGGAACATTTTTTGGAAATACCCATTTTCCTGAATTGGTGAACAAAAGCTAATAAATGCAAACCTTTTTTAATTTGTGAACAAAATTTAAAACAGGAGCATTTCTTGAATTTGTGAACAAATTTTGGAACCAGAACAAATTTTGAAAACGTGATATTTTTTAATTGGTGAAAAATAAGAAAAACAAGAAGAATTCTTGAAAATTCAGAACAAAATTTTGAAACAGAGAACAATTTGAATAACCCAAACAGTTTTGTAAATGCTATTTTTTAGTATACACGAGCAAAAAATATTGAAAATGAAAGAATTTTTCTATAGCTTCGAACATTTTTTGTTAAATGCGAACAATATTTGAAACTTTGAACAATTTGTTTAACACGAACATATTTTCAAATTTTTAACATATTTTGAAAACGAGGTCATTTCTCGAAATTCCTAAAATTATGTGAAATTTTCGAAATGCCTGAACATTTTTCAAGTACAAACCTTTTTTTTCAAATCATGAACTAAATCTCGAGAATGAGATTTTTTTTTTTGAGATATGGACATTTTCAAAATTGTGGAAAAAACTGAAAGAAAGGACATATTTGAAATTCCTGAACATTTTTTGAAACACAAACAATTTTTGAAAATTGTGTACAAAATTTTGAACGTCCAAACATTTTTGGAAATTTGGAACAAAATATTTGAAAATTTCAAACCAAAGAAACAGGAAAAACAAAAATGAAAAAGAAAAGGAAAACAAAAATGAAAAAGAAAAAGAAACAGGAACAGAAAAAGAAAAAAAATGAAACAGACACTAAAAAAGAAAAGGAATAAGGAAAGTAGAATAACCGGTCCAGGAACCTTCTAGAAGTTTCACAAACCGATTAATACCGAAACCATATATGGGCCGGCCCAACTCCTCTCTCGCTCGCCCAGTTTGTGCGTTTTCTCGATAGTTTGACGCAGTATGCGTCAAATAGGGAATTCTGTATAGGAGCTCACTAGTTTTGCGAGAGCAACTCTATCTTCTCGCTTAGTCAACTCTCACCTGAAAGGTGCTCGTGAATGGCCCACTTCAACTAGCGCGCGCAATTGCTTCGTTTTTTCACATTTTTTCTTTTCACGTCTATGTAAAAAAGTAGATTTAAAAAGTATAACCCTTGAAAAATATTAATCATGTATTTAAAAAATGCTAAATGTATAAAAAATTATTCCTGATGTATAAAAAATTGCACAATGTGTATGAAAAAGTAGACATCCAAAAAAAATGTTTTAAAAAATGTTAATCGTGTATTTTGAAAATCTTAAACATGTATATATAAATATAAAACAACTATAAAAAATTACCGGGTGTATAAGAAAAATGTATGATGTGTAAAAAAAGTTAAGTTTGTATCAAAAAATGATTTAGATGTGCAACCATGTTTATGAAAACAATAGACATTGAAGTATTTATTTTAAAAACAATGGTATTCATGTATTTGAAAAGTTTTAAAATTGTATTAAAAAATTTCTTGGAGAATTCTTTAAATGGACAAAACGTAGCAAAAATGTAGAATTGTGTTGAAAAGGGAATAAAGAAAAAGAAAACCATAGAAAGAAACAAAAGAAAACAAAACACAAATAGGAAATAAGAAAAATGGAGCAAAAACAATGCAAAAAAGGAAAACCACAGATGGAACAAATGAAAACTCAAAAGAAACAAGAAAAAAAACCCAGAGAAAAGCCGACGAAGATATTAGAAAACTGAGCATAAAACAAAAAGAGGCAAAAAGATAGCCCGGCAATGAAAACCGGAGAAGAAACCCACACAGAAAAAACTAGGACAAAAATAAAAAGGGATAAAAAAACTCATAAACTGCGACAGTACTGAGCCAGACATGTCGCGCCGCGCATTTGGCGATGGGAGCGTACATCTCGTCGTAAGCGAGATATAGCTCCCGCCCATGTAAATTATTTATTTTGTCCTTTGCATGTGTGCTATTTGCGAGTCGCCGGTCCATTTTATTTTTGTGAAACCTCTAGATGCTTCTAGTTCATTTTTTTTGTTTTTCTCTTTTGGTTCTCCCTTCCCTTTTTCCTTATTCATTTTCATTTTTTGTGTTTACTTTTCGCCTTTTTCGTTTCCATTTTTTGTCAACATTTTCTCAAATTGACCTAAAAAACATTTTGTTAAATTCATGAACTCCTTTTCAATATTTATGAACAGTTTTCAAATGCGCAACTTTTCAGAAATTTGTGAACCTTTTTCAAAACCGATGAACTTTTTCTCTAGTCCGTGAACTTTTTTTTACGAATCCACAAGAATTTCCAAATGCATGCACTCGTTCAACTTTAGAGATTTGTTTTTTGAAATTGCAATTATTTATTTTCAAATTTTGTAATTTTTTTATTTCTGATTTGTCTTTAAAATCCATGGATTTTTAAAATATTTGTTATCCTTTTCATATTTGTGAAATTTTTCAAATTCATTTTTTATTTAAAAAATCATGAAACTTTTTTTGATTTCTGCCAAATTTTAAAATTTAACTGAAGAAAACTTACGGGTTTTCCTATAAGAGAAAAATATGCAAAAGATGATAAAAGACCCATTGAGTAGAGACATTGCGCTAGGAACGACTCTTTTTTAAGGAGGAAGGAGCGATGCTGAATGAGGCTGGCGAGCGCTTTACTGGGCCAAAGCCCACGCCGGATGCCCCTATATATGTCGTAGAAGTGGAGGTCCTCCTATTAAGCGCTAGAAAGACGCGAAAGGCGCAGAGAGCTCTTTCGAAATCACTAATCGAGGAGTACTCCTCGTAAAGATCATTCCCATCTTCCCTCTGACAAGTGGCGTGTTGCATGTGCGCTACGTCACGGAACCTGGGAGTTTTTCCTTTTTTCATAGATCCGTTTATTCAAAACATTTTATCTCTTAAACTATGCATCCAAATCTTGAACCGTTTCCCGTTGGATTCCTCGCGTCGAGATCATCAAAACAAAATACCATGTTGATATGTTTGAATGAACTTTTTTCACAAAAAAACCGAACAAAAAAACCGGACTAGGAGCACGGTTTTTTCCCTTTTGAAACAGGCATGGCCATGACTCTCGCAAAATCACAACCGTGGCCCTCACAGAAGCAAAACTGTGCCTCCCGCAGAAGAAAAAAACAGATAACGCATTTTTTTGTTTCCCAGAGGCACGGCCGTGCCTCGTGCAAAAGCACAATCATGCCTCTCACGAAAGCAAAATTGTGCCTTTCATGAAAGAAAAAAAAAGAAATGTGTTTTTTTTCATTTCTAAGAGGCACTCGCGAAAGCAAAACCGTGCCTCTTGCGAAAGCAAACCCGTGCCTCTCATGAAAGAAAAAAAAACAGAAAACACGCTTATTTTTATTTCCGAGAGGTACGGTCGTGCCTCCCGCGAAAGCGAAACCGTACCTCTCGCGAAAGAAGAGAAAAAAGAAAACGTGTTTTTTTCGTTTTCGAGAGGCATGATTGTGCCTCTCTCAAAAGCAAAACCGTGCAGCAAAAGAAGAAAGAAAACGAGTTTTTTCGTGCAAAAATATTTTTTTCGAATTTTTTTGCCCCAAAAGCTAAGGGAGACCAGTGGAAAACCAACCGAAAACACGTGCCGAAAAATAAAAAAACTCGAAGGGAGCGTCCAGAGCGCGACATGTGGCGGGCAGCTGAGCGCGCCAAGTGGCTCTAATCGTTGTGAGGCTCCCGAAGGAGCGCTGAAAGTGCAACTATCCCTGGGTGGTTTTGGTAATAATTAACAACATATAGCTCATTGAACTAATGCCATTACAAGATAAATATTTCAGGAAAGTTCAATGATTGGCATGGCATGGATAAGGAATGTGGACACCTCAAAATGCTAAGGACAAAAGATTGGCTCAAGCTTCAAAGTCCAAGACTCTACATTTTTTATTTTAGTGATCCAAGATCACATTGAGTCTATAGGAAAGCAAATACTATTAAAAGGAGATGAGGTGTTGCTTAATGGCTTACTTGCTCAAAATGCTTAATGATATGCTCCATAGCCCTCAACCACTTTCTCATATCCACATATGTCCCAAACCAAAATTCAAACTTGGCCCTACCGATTTGATCTATCCGGCGCCACCGAGTTCATTTGACATAGCCACTGCCAGAAATTCTAGTCTTTTCGGTCTCACCAATAGGGATCTCGGTGTCACATCCTAGTTAGTCATGCATTAGAGTGTTGCATCATGTTTACCCTTTCATCAGAAACCTGAAATGGGGATGACAAAACCCCCAGCCCCCTCTGAAACCAACTAGGGTTTACTAAAACACTTTTTCAATGAACCTGAAATGCCCTTCTAAAATGCCCATCATTTTTGTCTTGGTTCAGAACCTCTGCCAAAAGTGGTGCACATTTTCCTAGGCCAGCTTAGGGTTTTTGAATTAAATCTTAAATATTTGAATTTGGACATTTAAAATTATATAAAATATTTAAATGCTCAAATAACTCCAAACTAAAATGTTTCATGTTGGAAATAATCCAACTATGGACCAGGAGTAGTTTGGTGATTTTAGGAGTAGCCTAAGTATTTTATTTAATTCAACAAAGTTGCAGAAGTATTAAAAAAACAGAAAACAGAAAGAAAATGGAAAAAGCTTACCTGGCGCCCAGCACCCGGCCCACCTGCCGGCCCAGCCCAGCACCGCGCCAGCGAGCTGCTTGCCGGCCAGGCAGGCAGGCAGGTGCTCGACGGCGAGCACCGCATGGGTGCCACGCACCTGCTCGCCGCCTCGCCGCCTCCCTCGCCCGGCTAACGCCGTGAATCGGCCTCTCTCTCTCTCCCGAACCTCCCAGACACCCCCTCTCCTCTCCAGCTCCTCTCCCTCGCTCTCCC